>NW_010200351.1:0-18964 GCF_000695765.1 Mesitornis unicolor | reverse complement strand
CCTCCGCTCAGGAGCTCTTCGCCTCCGTAACCCCCTAACTTGAATCATAGAGGTGATTTAACAGTTCATCACCTCAACTCTTACGGGGGTTTTTGTTGCTGTTCCTCCCGCCCCAGTCTTTTGTGTTTTTACTAAGAAAGGATTGTAGCTGAAAACAACTGAGGCTACATCATCTAAATGCTAGCTGCAAGTGCAATTCAGTACTACTGGATATATACAGAACATATACTACACAAGAGATCTGAGGACAACAGCACAGAATACAATACTGGACACCCTTAGAATAGTTATTGCAGGCCTGATTAAGCCGTTCAGTGTCACACAATGACTCTGTTATCCATGCACCTGCCTTCCTCATCAGTGAGATCTACAGAGGCGTATTTACATTCACTATAAATTCTACACAAGTAACCTCTCACAAAGTTTAAGCTTTCCTTTTTTGAAAGCAGCTGCAACTGGGATAACATAAAACTTTGCAGCTTCTTCTTACCCCGCTGGGGGCAGTGCATAAGAGTTGAAGCTAGACACTTTGAATGGCTAAGTTCTACCAAGTTTGTGTACCCTTATGAAGACAGCAGCAGAACAGGTACAAGAAGTCAACATGCTACAGGCTTGACTCCAAGTACTACCAATCACAAGCCAACAGAAACTATCAGTGTGAAGGAGGGAAGGTATTTTGGGCAAGCAACCAAGACAAAGTGTAACAGGCTGAGGCTAGGTCTGAAATGTGCAACTTGGTTTCAAAATCACTAGGACAGAGGAGTCCTCTGAGAATCAGTTTCATTACCACTGCCATAATATTGCAATGTATTACGCAATGACTAACAAGCCAAATAATTTACATCAGAGCAGTTAATGTTTAGCAAGCTGGTATACTTCAGTTTGTGGTTTTTTTTTTAAAAGTCAATGACATTCTACAAAACAGACAGCAAGTTAAAAAAAATAAAAAAGAATGCCCTCTAATGCACGGTTAGGAACAAGTGAACTGAACACTGGAAAGGTACTTTTGTGGACAAAGGCTATAATGCATTTAAAGTGCAACACTTAACCACACCACTTCCATACTGCAAAGAGAACAAACCCTTCCAAACCACCAGTCAGTCCCTGCATTGCATTTAAAAACAAACAAAGAAACAAACAAAAATTAAAAAAAACTCCTGAGAAAGAGTAAGGCTGGATAAGAAACCCCCTCAATTGCAACAGGCAAGTCTGATTTTTGTTCCTAGTAAGTTTGCTGTCAGAGGTCAAAACTTTTCATGATGGCATCATGGTCAAACTTGAAACTCAAGAAAGCTCTTGATGAGAAAGCAAGTTTGTAATGGCCATTGCATGCCACAGAAAGTCCCTCTACATGTTCTGGCAGTGGGTCTTCACTGGAGCAACACATCTCATACGCTGCATCTGCTTAAAGAGAAAAAAGCATGAAACAAATTTTAAACAGTTATCGATAAAAGTATCAATTACAATACAAAGCCATACCTCAAATGTATATCCAATTAACATTTATGACAAAATCTGCATGTCTGTGTCATAAGCATTAGAAGGTAACTCAAACAGCCATATTTACAAGTCATCTAGTGGCTAGAACAAATATTAAGTCACAACAATCTGGGGAATCTTTCAATACCCAGTTTTACCCACAGGTGCTGTTTTGCAAGTCATTTCTTAACATGGAGGAAAGAAATATGGCCCTGTTTTCTAGGCAGTAAGAACTGCATGCACTCTCCAGAGTAGCCCAGTATCATATGCAGCTTATTACTAGCAGGACAGAGAGCCTTGAACTCATACTCAATTAAAAGCATTGTGTTGACTTAGATGCTATTTTCCTAAACCAGCTTTCAGTTACTTTTTACTCAGCTGCCTGGTATAATCTGACAGTCTTAATAATTAAGAACAAGATTTGCAAAATCAACATGACGCAGCACATGAAGTTAACCAAATTAAACAAACAACAAAAAACACTCCAAATAAACCAAACAAACAAAAACCCCACCAACACTCAGGCTGCCTTAGAAAAATATGGCTGTATAATATTCAGTAATTAACACACAAGGAAAAGCCCTCAACCATCATTATTCAGGTGTCTTCAGCCTGTAACACATGACAAAAGAAAAATTCCAACTGCACTTGCCTGTTTCAAAGTTATCTTGAAGTCTTCTTGGATTAAGCTTTTTTTCACATTTCTGGTTAAGAGAATGACCATACATTACACACTTCATAAAGAAACTGCATTCTATTTCTTATGGGTATAGCTTCAGCATCAGCTAAAAGGCATGCTGGTTATATTTGCATTGACAGACCTTCTGATGTATAATTTTCATTTTACTTGGCATGAATTCTGTCATCAAGTAAGCATGCTTCAAGTCCACAAGTCCTTCAGGGGCATGCAACCTTTTAACAGTCAACAAACCGTTTTTAAAATGTAGGCTTTTAGGGAAAAAATTTGAGGGCTTTCTAAATATTTTAAGCCAGAAAGGTCTTGCATAGGATCATGTGGAATCAGAGTTACACATACATATTCACATTCTTCAACTGGCTTGTCCCAAAAACCAAAGGGAATGTATTTGCAAACACACTGCTACTGCCAATTAAATTAGCATGCATTAGAGACAGAAACTTAGAACTCTCCAGGGAAGAGTTAAGTTTTAGCCTCAGGTATGCTGCTGTAAGTATACAACCACAGAGAAAGTATGGCCCTTTGCACTCTGTGCCAATCAAGAGTTCCTCGGCCTTCAAATTGTATCAGAAAATTATCACTAGGATGTGAAATATTTGAACTTCAAAAGACTGACAATCATGAAAATGCAAATGAAACGCCACAAAAGTATTTAGCAAAGTCTGTAAAGAGCCTAAAAAGTAATTTTGGAGTATTAACAGTTTCACTTGTTTCCATCAAAATTCTACAGATTCGTCTTACAGTTTTTTTCTATATAGCCAAATTTCTGGGCAGTTCTTTGACTTTTCATTCTTCCCTCAGTCCCAAGGCAACTAACCATTTCTTGCTACAGTGAGGATTTTACAAGACCAGAATTTATGGTTTCTGCACTTTTACACACAAAAAAAAAACCCAAACCACAAAACAACGGAGAGAAGGTAATAACCACAAGCCAGAATGGGAAGAATCTAGTTTACAGCCAATAAACAAGAAAAACTAAAGCCTGGAGAAGCCAGCTGAGCTGCGTGGAGAACCAGGGCTCACTGCTGCAAAAGAGCCAAGAACATAGAATTGGAGAGCCATAAAGAAGAGTGGAGGGAACAAAACAAAACAAAACAAAACAAAAAACCTCATTATATTAAAGAGACACATCTCAGTGAGCCTTCTCCCAGCCAGCAGAACTGTGGGGACAAAGTTTCCCTTACTGTAAGGAAAAGATAACAAACCAGGAGTGTCATACTGGAACTTTTACACACTGATGTAGTTCTACTGTATGATTAAAAAACTGTATGAGATTCTGGTGTTCAAGTCAAGTCTGCATCTCAACATTTTTGCTAGAGAGACAGGAAATAATAATTGTATGCATTACCACTTTGTATCTAATTGCTGCATAATAAAATTCCATGCTCACAATAATGTATCATATATGAATAAATAAGATGTGTACTACGCTGACTTATGACTTGACAGGAATCTGGAAAGCTACAGAATTGTCTACTGAAACAACTGACAAATGTTCAACTGCTAAAATAAGAATTGCTTTCAAAATGCCAACTTTGAAATTTAGTATGCTTGTCTATAGCTGTATATGCACACAAGGTAAGAAATGTCATATTTCTACAAATAGCTAATATTCTGATCATATATACTTTCGACAGATATACACTCTACTTTCTCTCAGCAGGACATTGGCCTAGACATTTGTTAAGCATTACTGGAACCTGCTACTGAGACAGCCACTGCATGTTTCTTACCGAGGTATGGTTTTGCTTGACTGGTTGACTGTAAACTCCATTTGTTCGCTTCTTTTGGCTGGAAGTCTCTTGATACTGCTTTCTGCCATTACTCTTCAAGCTCTGACTCTGCCATTAAGTCCAGAATGTAGTAATGAGAAGAGTTTAAATGGCAGCATTGAACTTCATTGCACTGACACTTCCTACTTATTAGTTAAAACTTTCCCTCAAATAACCTTAAAACATGTCAATGATACCTTTTGTATACAAACTGGAGCATGCTGAAATTAACCAAATATACACTCAAGTTAGAGTTATCCGCTGTTACTTAGTCTCTCTTGCACTGTTACAAACACTGTATTACACAAGAGTTCAGTGAGTTCCCATACACTGATGCACATATATTAGTGCTACCAAAAATATCTGAAAATGGTACACAGAGGACACCAAAATGGTAAGTAGTTATTACTATCTGTACCTGAAATGACAACTACCATCTGATATCTACCACCTCTAGTGTCGGATAAATTTGAGAATTCGCAAGATTTTTTTCCCCATGTTTTTATTTTTGCATGCTATGGTGATAAAATTCAGTATTCTTGTTCCAGAGAGGAACCATTATGAACATCTGTTTTAAAAAGCCCAAATGCTTATGTTTGCCTAAGAAACAGCTTACCTTTATTTTCAGAGCTTCGGACATCTCAGAATGATTATATGGCTTCTGTGGCTGTTTTGGCTTCACACATTGCTCTCCTGAAACACCATCTGTAAACACCTGCTGACTACAGCGAAGTTTGGATCTAGTACAGGAAAAAAGGGTTTACAACACAACCTCAAACCTATTGACAGCAGAAGAGAAATATGAAAGAATTATCTGCTTTCCAAGAACAATCTGAAAGACAACCTTAAGTAACCTAGTGCAGAAACTGTAACAATGCTCACTGCATTCACCCAACTTGGAATTGCCTACTGGTAGGAAGCCTATGATATGCAAAGAGAGCAGGCTGGGTCCACACTGGAATCTGTCCTGTTGTTGTCAGTGTTGGTGCTGATCTGACTTGAATTACTGGAGCATAAACTTCTCTTTGGGACTACAGGTTTTCAATTTTGCTCTACTGCTTTTAGCTCAGCTTAATCAAAAGCCAGCAGCAGTAGTTCCCCTGCTGACCCCCACAGCTTTTATATAGCTAACTACTTCTGATAGTACTCTACTTTAAAGAGTCATATTTCTCCTGTGTGGAAGTGCTAAAAGCATTGAACTTGAAGTACTGAAAGTTATCTACTTGTGCCAGCTTCTGCTCTTTGTGTCCTACAGGCAGGACTGAAGACATTATTATCTCAGTTCTGACAAATGTGAGGATTTTGAAAAAAAAAAAAGTGTATCATGACATTAACTACTCATCCTATCAACAATCCTATAAGATATGCCTGTTTGTTTTTTTTTTACTAATCCATTCTCTTAAGAAAAGATACAGAGGTGTTAAACTGACCTGGTTCTTACCTAGCTTTTTCCAAGTTGGGCTTAGAGGGTGTGCTCCCCGTAGATGAAAATCCATTGTCACTATCTGTGGAATCTCCATTTCTTCGGGAAATCCATTCCCTCAATGGCCTGTGAGCAATAAGTGCAAAAATATCTACTTAACTAAAACAAATCTAACGAAATTAAAGTAGTCTGGAAGGCACTGGCATAGCATTTGCCTCATTTCAAACATACCTGATGAAGGGAATTGCCATAAAAAATTTGTTAGGTGCCAAACCCAGCTTAGACTTTGGGGTCATGTCATTTCTGTGGCATGGCAGTTTGTCAATGGAAAACCACTCAATATTCTAGAAAAACAAACAAACAAAAAGTCAAAATACCCAATACTGTAGCCTTACAGAATGTTACAAATGTGTATCAACCACAATTATTTCCTTTAATTAAAAAATTACAATGGAAGACTTTAATTAACAGAGCACAACAGGGTTTTTCACAAAAGGTTAATTAACAATTAACACTCTTCTGAGTGTAACTACAGAGTAACAGATGGTACAGCACATACTCATTGCAAAATATGGCACCTAAAGTATGAAAGGTATTATCTAACAACTGAATTCTGAGTAAGAGCTTCAAAAACCAACCCATCAAATCACTGCATGCTGAATGCCATAAAAAAAGTCTAGGCTTTAAATAACTTCCAAAGCCACTACTATTGTTATTTTTATTTAAAATGCCATCAAAAGTAGACCACCAATACTAGTTCAAAAATTATCAGAAATATGGAGATTTAGTTTGAAGAACAAGTTTAAGGTTTTGTTATAGAAGAAAAAAATATGGGCAAGAGATGGGATTTGTGTTATAAATTATAGATTAATATTTAAAAAAACAGATTTCTAATGCAAGAAATTAGGCCAAGTTGCATGGGGCTTTGGGCAATCTGGTCTAGTGGGAAGTGTCCCTGCCTACGGCAGGGGGGCTGGAACTAGATAGTCCTTAAGGTCTCTTCAAACCCAAACCATTTTGTGATTCTATGAAATTAAGCGACTCCTGTCTAGCCAACTACAAGAACCTTTTCTTATTTAAAACGCCAGATGCCCTGTTTGGCACCATCTGCATGAAAATATGGGGATAGCTGCTTTAAACTGCATTGCAATATAAGAAAGACATTGCAACATCAAAGATTATGGATATCAAAAACCAAGTTTCGAACAAGTTTACTACCAGAGTCTTTGCTTCTCTCTTTCACAATACCTTTTAAAAACCTAATGGTACACAAACCATCCAATATAGTTCCTATTTTGTGTCCCCTTCCCAAGCTTCTCCTTAAAATACACTGTTTTCTAAGTCTGCATTGTATTAGCCATGAGAGAACACAATCCTTAGTTTCTACTTCCAATACGTAGGCTTTTGTATGATATCAATTAATAATTAAATCTTCAGAAAAATATATAGTTACATAGGCAGCTATAACTAGGCATAACATGAAATTATTAACACATACATCACCTAAGAGAAAAGAAGGGCAAAATTAAAAGTTTGACAGCAAGCTCTAATGTTGTTTTCATTATTAATGAAGACATCAGACAGACACTAAATAATGAGTCTTTGCAGTAGAGCTGCAATTTGACATCCCGCAACAGGGCAGAGATGCCATTTGTACCTAGTATTTGATGTATTCACGCTTGATAGTTTCATTATTTTACAGACCATTAGCTTTAAAAATCACGTTCCACAACAGTTCCTATAGATTCAAAGAAGACAACACATACCCGAATTTCCCTTCTAGTTTTGGGGTTGAATTTTGTGTTCTTAGGAACTCCTGGAATGATGTACAGTCGTGCTAATTGATCATTAATTCGCAGCTCAATGTATTCTTCTTTGCAGATATAATCTTTTATGTCAAACCCAGTTTCTTCAAACACCTGAGAAGCACATAGATTAAATAAGTGTGTGTATTCGGATTTATCCTTTCAGAACCTATCATGACAAAGGAAGGAGTGATCTTTTTTCAGATCTATAAGTGAAAGCAGGCCACTGCTAGGAAAAACAAGACTTTACTCTGAGCAACCTTATCTAGTAACATTGTCCCTGCTTACCGCAGGGAGGCTGGACCAGATGACCCTTAAAGGTCCCTTCCAACCCAATACATTCTATGATTCTATTCTATGAAATTCTCAAACTATGTTATGTGAAATACCAACATATATATTGGTATCAGCAAAATGTATGTAAGTTTCATTTTTCAAAATGCAGAGGAAATTAAGCACAAATATGAAAAAGCAAATAACTGATCAGTTGGTCTACAAATCAGCACATACAAACCCTCATACCAAAATAAAAAGCAAGTCATCTTCCCATCTAACTTATATTGAGAATAGCAGAGTTTAGGGGTAAAAAAAAACCAAACAAAACTGTCACCACACACTGTCTCAACTAAGAGACTGTACCTTTTTTGTCCACACTTACTCTTACTACTAACAGCAATGCTTTCCCTTCCTAAATTATCTTTCTAGATGATCTAAGTGAATTCAAGATAGAAACTCTTTTTACCAAGAAGATAATCTATTTAGTATGGCTTTGCCCTCACCAACTTCTGAAATACTACTGAACTGTGTAGACACTGCCCAGTGAAGACCTCTTCTATTAGACCTTATACAGATGCAGTTTATGGTTTTAAACATGTGCTGACTCCAGTAGAAGTAGCAGAAATATTTATGCGCAGATATTACAAGCATCCTGATTCCTGGCCACATGTAAGCCTTGAAAAATTTGCCAGTTTATCCACAATGACTATCTACCTTGATGGAAAGAGATCATAGCAACAGTGTTGTTTACTACTGTAATCTAAATTCTCCAAATTAAAAACACCATCAAAAGATTTTTTCACAGTACAACTGTGCTCACTATATTTTTGCTAGCATAACTTGAAGCAAAGAGTATATCTGACGTCATTCCTTCCTGAAGCAGTCACACTTAGTCCTGTCCGCTGTGTCGTGGTCCGTGTATTTTTATGTTCTCCTCTCCCTTCTGTTCAGTCGTTTAGACTGATGCTAAAAGCACTTGACTAGAAGTTGTTTAAATGAACAAGCTATTTATGCAGTAGGGGGGAAGGGACATGCATTGAATAATCAAGTTAACCTTAAGTCTCTGCTCATCCTTTCCCAGCCCTTGAGATCTGCAATGACAGTCCACAGCATCTGTAGCTCAAATGTTTGTTTTGGCAACTCATTTGATACTAAATAAATAATGTTCAACACTCAAGAGATCAGTAACTGCCAACATGAAACTGTATTTCATGCATGTCATCACATAATAGTGCAATGTTAGGATCTAACACTTTCTTTTGCTTTTCTAAGCCCATATTAAAGATATGAGTGGTAAGGAAAGCACCATCAGGGAAGCAGTAGTATGGGCTTTTTTCATTCATGCATCACTGACAGGCTTATTAAAGAGAAAAAAAAAATCTACGATTTCTCAGATACTGATTCAGTCCAATTGTGAAGAAAGCTAATGCATCTTACTACTTGCCCTCATCTTAGTTTTCCATCTTAAAAAATCTGGACATATTATGTCACATGAATCTCTTTACACAGCCCACCATACATAAGTTAAATTACATTCTTCTACCACTTTACAGTTATGGTGACCCTTGGAATTAATATTCAAAATCCCACAAAGCATGTAAAATTTCCCAATCACCAAAGATAATACTAAAACTTAAACTTTTGCCATGGTTTAACCCAGGCAGCAACTAAGCATCAGGCAGCCACTCATTCACCCCTCCCCACTTCCCAGTGGGACAAGGGAGAGAATTGGAGGGAAAAGAGGAGAAAACTTGTGGGTTAAGACAGGAACAGTTTAATAATTGACATAAAACTAAAATATAATAATTATTATAATCATTATAATAATAATAATGATAAATTGTAATTATAATAAAGACAATAAAATAGTAAAAGAGATGAAGAGAAAGGAAGTGATGTGACTGCTCATCACCTACCAACCAATGGCCAGCCAGTCCCCAAGTAGCAATTACACTCCCCCAGCTAATTTCACCCCCAGCTTATACACTGAATATGACAGCTAATGGCATGGTAAGAAAGCCAGGCAACTGGGATTTTTGCATGGAATATATCTTTGTTCAGTTTGGGTCAGCAGTCCTAGCTGTATCTTCTTTTAGAAAGAATCTGTGAGGGCAGCAATAGTGAGAGTACACACATACAGGGACACAACTTTAGTACCCGCTTAATTTAGCAAGTTAGTGCTAAACAATTAAAAACATTGAACTGTCATTTTAAATTATATAACCACATCCTTGATTATCAGTCTGGAAGTCAGAAAAGCACTAAAAGCTACAGCAGAAGCCTGCTGCAAGAAAATATATTTATTTACCTGATTTCAATGAAGAGAGTATTCAAGTAAAATGTCTTTTCATCTAATGCATATGTTCTGCTCTCAGCAACATTTCATTTCTTTAGATCAAATTTAAGGGAACCACATACAATACAACTGACCTCTCTAGCAGCACAATCATGAGGAGCCTCTTCTTTATTTACTTTCCCTTTTGGAAATCCCCAACCAGACTTGGCTAAATAGCCCTGAACCAAAAGAACCTGCAAAATACAAGGGAATGCAACTTCAAACACCCACTATTTTAACCAATTCCTATTACATGTCTTCCCTTATGTCTTCTGCTTCTCCAAAATGATACTTTAGCCTGGAGGAAAAGAACTCATTAGGTTTTCCATGTTCCAGTAAGAACTGCATTTTTTTTTATGTGATCATGCAACTCAGAACAAAAAAAAACAACCAGCCAAACAACGAAACAGTAGGAACGCAAGTGGAAGTGTGTTTACTGTCTCTCGTATTATATTTTCAACAGCGTCAAGCAGCTGTCAGGTCTTTGTGAATCTGAAGCACTTCCCCCCTTCCGCACAGATCAAAAATGTGAACAAAAAGATTACTCCTGCCAGCAAATCCCATCCTTCGCTCTAGCCCACCCTTCACGATTATTTCCGTACTTACATTTGCAAGTGTCTCATCAAGAATAATTGCACCATAGGTTGGCACTCCCATTTTGTATTCTTTCCACTCATCTAAAACCTTTTGTACGTCTTCACCTTGAGGCAGTAAAAAAGGGCAGTGACTGAAAAGTAAGCAAGTTAAGGAAGATAAACTTAAGCATCCAGTTCCAAATCACATGCAGACATACAAAAGATACTCAACATTTACAATAACAACACTACCTCCCCTAAATGCTTTCATGATATATTCTCTTGGAAGTAGAAAATATTATGACTAATTCATTACCAAATTCTAAAGGTTGGAAAGCATTAAACAATCTGGTAATTCTAATACAAACCTTTAAAACTTAAAAAAGAATAAAGACAATAAAAAAGATTGTACTAGACTGCTTGTTTGAAGGAAGCCCCACCCAATAATTTTTTAAGTATCTACATGATATCCATATTGTTTTGAATATGTATCATTCTTAAACACATTTTTTCTCATTTTGAAGTGAGACAAAAACAGTTTTGTCTCCTGCTTGAAGTAAGAGGAGATAATTTTTTTCCCCACAATCATTTGTTAGACTATAGTATAGAATCCATACTTTAGTATTTACTATGCAAAAAAAAAACTTTAATGGCATCAAATTACAGAAATGTAAATTCCTATACAGATTACCAAAAACTCACCATGCAGAGAAAACATGAACCTTTATAACTCTAAAACTTTGAAAGCAAATCTGCAAGTCCTTAATAAAAGTATTAATATTATATATTCCGTATGAAATTATACTACCAATAAAAAAGTATTCCAGAGTACTTAAGAATATGACATTGCAGAATACTTCTGGCAAATGTAAGCTAGAGAGGGGCTGATGTAATGAACAAATAACATCTATTACACTGTATTTTTTCTGCACTGCTTACAATTACTGGAAGAATTCTGTTGGTCTGAAAATCCATTCACAATTTCAAACATACTTAAAATAAATAAAAAATAACTGCATCCTATCAATAGGAAAATTATAATATTTTTACAGTCTATTATTAAAATAAAAGCTGTAGTGTTTCAAAGTAAATTACTGTTACCAGACTAACGAAGAAGTACACTGTGTAGCAAAACCATAGGTAACATTTTCATGAAAGTTAGAAGCAATATTCCAATCCCACATCAAGAACATACGGGAAATTTAACTAAATCACTTGCTGGATGAAAGTCCTCAGTTTTCCTCCATTCCAGCAGCTCTTGTAAGCAATGAAAAAAGTACAGACCAACCTGTATAAAACCAGTAACAACCTACCCTCTCCCCAACAACAGAACTGTTTCTAGGAGCAGCTGTCAGTACTTCCAACAAATACATACCACTGCTCATGGGGGGACACAAGCCACCTTCAGCTATGTTAACATTTATGTCTCTATATACTTGGAAAGGGATTAAATTAAGGGGACAAAACACCATGAAGAGCTCTGACAGCTCATCTTTGAAACCTGCCTGGTTTGAAAAATTGCAACCATGAGGAAAAGTCCTCAAAGATCACAAATCACCTGTTTTCCGTAGTTCCTTAGCAGTCTGAGAAACATCTTTTATGGATGCCACAAAATTATGGAAGGAACGAACAGATAAAGTCACATACCTATCAATACTAAATTTTGATCACTAACACATGAACTGACTTTTCTTGCTGGAAGTATGAAATTTAATTAACAATATTCAGTTTGCACTTCATCCCGAGATAGAAAACAATCACAGTAATAGAAAGGATATCAGCTTTAGCAAAATCTCTTATCCCACACTGAGGTAATCCTGGTGTGTTTTGCATGTAGAAATCCAAGTAAAACCAATGGGCAAGTTCAATCTGAAAACACACTCTGATTGCATTATCTCTCTCTTCACTTGGAATGTGCAAAATAAATCGGCTGCCAGGAAAGAAAGAAAAGTAAGATTAGCCAAATTATTCGAGTTAACTAAATCTAACAACAAAAATGTATTGCAACAGTAGAATTCCTTATCTGCTAGCACAGAGCAACAGATCTTCTTAGTGTCTGGACAGCAAAAGGTTTTCACATCAAAGTAAAATACAATTTTTAAAGCCAACAAGGAGAATGGATCATGATGTTCTTTCACAAGAGTCAGCTACAATAACCTAAGTAAATTAACTGTTGAGGAAACAGGGAGGGCAAGGACATTCTACATAGATGGCTATATTGCAAGAATGAAAGCATTTTCAGGTGTCCAGTAAAGAACATCTGTGAACTCTGATAACAGATGCCAATGCATTTTTTTCTGGGCACAAGTTAAACACGACTATGTATTTTCTTAAATACACTTAAAACCACAGTAAGCAATTTAGGTAGATTATAAGTTTCAATATGATCCTACTTATTTTCCCAGTCTGAAATAGGACATGCACAATTGGTTTATTTTTTAAGTCTACTTTTAGCTCAGATAGTGGCACATAAATATACAGTGCCAGAGATCTAAGCATAAGTAGCACTGTATAACAGCTTATTTTACTTAAGCTTTACTTATTTGTTTATTTGTTTGTAAGACTGGAACAACAGAATTTTCTTTTTAGAAATTTAAGGTCATCCACCTCATTGAACTTAAACCATTTGACAGAGATCTTATATGTTTAACTCCTAAGTACCACCAGCTAAATTCCAAAAGTGTATAATATCATTGCCAGAACCAGAAATACTTAAGACATCTTTACTTAAAAATTGACAAGTGTAAATTGTTAAGGGATGTCAGAAGTGCTTGCCTCTCCCAGTCACTCTGGCTACGGACTGCCACCTACCTGGCCACTGGAGCCCAGTCCCATGCCTCCAGGTCTCTGCCCAGGGTGAAGGACACGGCTGCCACTTTCCCTTTGGGACACTGAACCACTAGCAAAGGCCAGCATGTGTCCCAGGGACACACATGGGACACTAACACCGCTGGTCACACAGGCTGTCACAGACAAGGTTCTGCCTTCAACAGCACCTACACACAGGACTTGCACAAAATGCAAGCACATAGAGCCAAGTCTCCTCCTCTTTGGCTGGCAGAGGCAGAAGGTCACTAGTGCAGACACACACTTGACACTCTCTCCAGATTCACAAATATACAAATATTCACAGGTCCCCCAAGCACCAGCACAGCTCCCTCTGTCCACCCAACACCCTTGCCCAGATCCCAGACCCTTACACCCATCACAAAGGTCACTGCCTCACCAGCAGGTACAGCTTCAAGTTTGCTAGTGAGTATACATGCACAACAGGTTTGGGTAAGATAGAACACTCGGCCCCTCCACTGGCTCAGTAGCTCACACCAGGCACATGGGCTGTGACCCACAGTCCTGCTCCAGCCACCAGTGCTCCCCTGCAGTAGCCGGTTTTCAGGACCCCTACCCATGCTGTAGTAGCAGCTGGCACTGAGACGCCCCTCCTCAGTCAATCCAGTAGCTGACACCCTGTCCACTCACACACACAGCTCTCAGTAGCTGGCACTTCATCTTTGCAGCACACGTGCGTGTACATAGGTAAAGACTGACATTATGCAGAGAGAAAATTAAGAAAAGATTTAATAAGAAGATGAAAGAAGATAAGACAGACTGTGGCAATCAGGTGAAAGGCTTAGCCAGACAAGCATACTGACCGGTCCAGTTTTACACGCAATCAGCTCCCCTTCCCCTGCCACACTCCTCCCACCCCATTGTGTGGGATTCCCCACCCACTCGGTTTACAGCCTTATCAGATGCAAAGCCCAGGCTGATCTTCCTGGAAGTGGTGTCTGTGGTTTCTTGATAGCCCATCAATTAGTGTGACTGGCAAGTTTATTTCTTGTCATTGTCTCCACTTTTGCTTTCTTAGGTCGTAGGTATTTGGGCTCTGATTTCCCCCTTTTTCCCCTAGATCCCCAGGAGTAAGTCTCCACTCAGAAGAAGTTACTGGAATGAACATCCACACACACACAAACCTCCTCATCAGTCAGTGCCCAGGTTTGGCTCTCATCACTACCTCCCTTATCGTACCTCTCCCAGTTTGTGTCCTGGTACATTTTGTTTGTGGCTTCCTCCTTTCTTAATTCTGTTTTCGAATTGAAAAAAGTCCTTGACAAGATACCCTTGAAGACACAGGCATAAATAACCTTCACTTCAACAACTGCTCCTTTTCTTCTGAAGGCCCTATTACTGCTATAAAGCAGCTGCAGATGAAGGGTAAAAACATAAAGCCAGTTATAACTAGTTGATGATGTTTTCTTGCCCCAGCACTGCAGCTGAACATAAACCTGAAGATACAACACGTAGAAATAGTATCAAAGAGAAATAAGAACATGACAGCATAAGGCTTAGAGTAAAAAGAGCAAAGTCAATTAGAACACTATTTATTAATCAGAAAGTTAGTTTCTAAGTTACTTAGAGTGACTGAAGTCCTAACAGCAGCCATCTCTAGGCTGCACTGGGTGCAGGTGCCCAGGTGCTGGTAGTGAGAGGCTGCAGGGTGGCCAGCACTGAGAAGAGGTCAGGGCTGCCTTGTCCTGGAGACAGCCAGCTCCACTGGACCTGCTGCAGGGCACAGCTGAAGCAGCAGGCAAGAGGGTGGCACCTCTAGGAAAGCGTATTAAGACAGGACAAAAGTGCAGAATAGGAGGAGGAAGAGAAAAAAAAGAGCATGAAACAGCAGCCACAAACACCAAGGACAGAGAAGGAGGGAGAGGAGGTGAGCCATGGAAGAGCAGATGTTCACACTGCAGCCTGTGGAGGATCCCATACCAGAGCAGATGGATATTTCCTGAAGGAAATTTTCCACACTGGAGCACGGACAAAGCATGAGGAGGCAGGAACAGCAAAGACAAAGTGTAATGGACTGATCACAACTCCCATTCCTTGTACCCCTACGCTGCTCAGGGGGAAGGATGTAGAGGTGTTAGGAATTAAGAGATGAAGTTCAACCTGGGAAAAACAGAGATGTAGGGGAAGACATTAATTTTTTTGGTCTTTGTTTCTCTTTATCCAAATCTATTTCAATTGGCAAACTGAATTAACTTTCCCCAAGTTGTGTCTGCTTTGCCCACAACGGTAACTGGTAAGCAACATTCCTGTCCCATCATGAGCCATAGGTTTTTCCATCCTATTTTCTTCCCCCATCCTGTTGAGGAGGGGGAGTGAGTGGCCAGGTGGGCATCTGGCTGCTGGCCAAGGTTAACCCACCACAGCCCTGAAGTCAAAAGATGGAGTAACAGCACTTGCTTATAGGAGAGAGTACCAAGAAAGACCCAAAACCTACATTAAGACTCTGTACCTCTACTTACTAACTCAGTAAAGAACCACTCAGTAGCACAAGACAACATGACCAAAAAAAAAGTGTGTATACCTGTAACTTGTTTAACAGAATGGGTTTAAGTGGTCCTACTACTGAAGCTTAAACACACAACAACTTACCAGAACTAGAATAAATTATATCCTGGCATTGTGTGATTCCAAAATAGCTTAGGAACTCAACAAGTGATTGAGGACATTATGCACCTGGCTTTAGATTTCAACTTGTTTTCACATGCTGGCAAGTAATATTTTACTCTCTGAATAAGAACAGAGGTGTAACATTTCAACCTCTGAATACTAATTATAAGTGTAGAAGTCTCTTCATTTAGCTTGCCAGCAGGGAAAAACTGTGACAGCCTGGGAAAAAAAAAAGTTAAGTGAAAGTGTGTTAGGCTACTGGTTTTAATCTTATTTTTGTTTTCCTTAGGAGAATGATTTTGCAATGAAAGCATTTAACAGTAATCACCCCCACCATTATCCCTTGTACTTAATTCTTACACAGATCTCTACAGCTGACTAGAAAAGCCTATCTGTTATTTTATACTGTTGGAAAAAGTTGTGGCTTTTATTTGTTGGGTGATTTGTTTTGTTTTTAAGAGCTAGCTTATATTGATTCTCTAGAACAGGTTTTGGTGCTGCATAATTTCAGTATCAGATTCTGTGAAGTCAGCTATGATTGTCTGACTCTGAATACATCCATTACAGCAGGTAACTCTGTATGTTGAGCTCCATAGGATAAACAAAGCCCAGGGACTGAGAGTCCTTCACCCAGTGTTCTTGATTTCATAAAGCCAACATGCAAGAGAATTTTTAGTGACATGCATTAAAAATTCTACATTTAAGTTTAGCCATAACCCATATGAAATTATTATATATTCCACTGCTCACAGCATGGAAAAACACTACAGTTAATATCAGAATGAACAAACACAAGTACACTCTAAGCATACAGAGTTCAGGTTAGGTTTTTTTCCTCTCACAGAAGAAACAGGTACATTAAGTTTCCCTTGTCCATTTAAACACTTAATTTTATGACAAATGCTACAGCTGCTATTAAATAGCCAAACAAAATACACGATCACACAAATACTGCAAATGAAGCTTTATAAAAGTAACATCAAGCCACAAACTAAGAACACAATTCAGACCCTTCTAGAACTTCACATATCTCAAAACTGAGTTGCTTTAAGTGACTACAAACAATACAAATTTGGAATCTTAGCCCATTTAGCTCTACAATTGAACAGAATTTGTCAACTTAACATCAAAATTGATTACTACAAAAAGAAATCCAATCATCCTGCACAGTACCTGAAAAATTTAAAGCTTTAGCTCACAATTGCAAAAATAAAATAACTAATGTGGGTTACCCACCAGTACTTTATGGGGTTTTTTTAACCTATCAGGCTCAACAAAAACAAACAAAACAAACAAAAGAACCAACACACCCTCCCCTCAAGACACACAATATGAAGATACCAGCTAAGGCATCTTTGTATGCCTTTGGAGCTAGCAATAGACATAAGAATTACCTGCAGGCGTTAAAACAGCTGTAGCTGCCCTGAACTGTGGAATTATTATTTAGACTAACTGGCTGAATTAGTTGGAACAGCTGCAAGTGATCTGAGGAGCTACACATGAGCCTGCTTGAGTAGCCTCTGTGTGGAACCTTCCTGAGCCTCTGTCAGGAATGTAAAGAAAGTGGTTCAGCTTAAAGTAAAATCCAAACACATTTTAATTCAGCAATGCACTAGCATCAGCTGACAGTGGTCTTTCAGTCATAAGGAAATGTATCAAACAGGTAAAATGGCAGATAGAGTGAGAAGTACTGATAACTGAATCTCCTACATACACAAACTTTTAGCAGCTAAGTGTTTTCTGCAGAGAATCCAGACCTTTTGCTTCAGGCCAAAGGAAAACATTCCTGTCCAAAGACAAAGTGTAGAAGTTCGACAGATATTCAAGCAGTCTCAAGATATAAATAATACAAATAATTCCATTTTGTGGATATGTTAAGCTTAGCTTTTTGGTTTTCAAAAAAACACACACACACAAAAACCCCATTAAAAACTATTGGGCAAGCTTGTCTTAAAAGCAGATTTATTTCATTGTTTAGCTTAGTAAGAGTAATGTGAATGCTAGCCATCTAAAAAAATCACTAACAGTTATTTAGATTTGCAACTCACACTGCTACAGTTCATATAAAAAGATACTAAGGAATCCATATGGGTCCTATAACTTTCCAAACCCGTTATATAGAAATTATAATTATTTTAGTAGTGAAGCAGGGGGTAACAGAGTAGAGAAAAAGGGAGAAGAGGGGAGGGGAAAAGAAAACAAAGTCTAGGTTGTGCTAGAAAATATTTTGAATATTTTCAATAACAGAGTACAAAACATTGTTTGGCTCTTTCTACCACCATTTCCACTAATATCATATCTAGACTGAAGAACGTGGAAAGCTTATTTAATAGTTTATCTTCTCCCGAGCCAAGGTCTACCAGGCTCTGTTTGTCACTCCTCCAGTACACACCAGAGTCCTTTTCCTCTCTTTCCCACAGGAAAACCCGACTCCTCTGTTCCTTTCAGTCGTTCTGTCCATGTCCAAGCAAAGTAATGTATTTGAAGCAGGGCTGATCTCTGTTAGCACAAAGGAAAGTCAACAAGGTGAATTAGGAAAAGACGAAGAGTGAGACAGATGGAAATTACAAGCCCCCGATCTACCACTCTAAGGCTTTTTTTTGTTTTTTATTAAAGCCACATGACTACAACTGTGAGTCACAACACCATTTCAAAGTTAGGAGATGATAGCAGCTTAGAGGAACACAGTAAGACAGTGGGTCTGACGCTATAACAATGTAAGTTCTGACTACTTATGTGCTCTTCTATCAGTCACCCAACAGGAGTGGCACTAATAGGCTATTTCAGCTTTATAAGCATTGTGAGTTCCCTCTGGATTTTCTGAAGAAGTCTTTAACTCCGCTTCATATGTGAGTAGGCATCTAAAATATAAGCCCCATCTCTCTGTATGGAGCCCAAAGGAGACATGATGGAAACACGGACACGCCTCAGAAGCCAGACTTAAGAGAACTGAAAATTTACTCACATATTGCAAAGTCTGACTCTTGCATTAGATACACGACAAAACACTAGTTTCCTGTAGTATTCTCACTTCTAAGCATTTTCACTTATTTGGAAACAGCAATTACAGTAAGTGGACTATGCTTCATCTCTAGTAACCTTTCCCTCTTGTACATAAATCACAGAATCACAGAATGCTAGGGATTGG
>NW_010200350.1:371-1314 GCF_000695765.1 Mesitornis unicolor | reverse complement strand
TGCCTGGTGTTCGACCTGGAAGTGCCCCAAAATGCTGCTGTGTCCCTTCCCAGGGGGCTCCCAGGACCCCCCCCTCATCCCGGTCGCTGCCATCACCGTGGTCTCTGCTCTCTCTTGCAGCCCGAGATGATCGGTCACTACCTGGGGGAGTTCTCCATCACATACAAACCGGTGAAGCACGGCCGGCCCGGCATTGGCGCCACCCACTCGTCCCGCTTCATCCCCCTGAAGTAAAACTGTGCTGCAGGGAGCCTTGTCCTCTAAATAAAGAAATTCTGCTCAAGCCTCTCCCTCCTGGCTCCTGGGGCCACAGGGTGGGGCAGGGGCAAGCAAAACTCTTCAGTCTTAATCCTTATTTGACGTTTTCCTGAAGAATTACCTTTTTCTGGGGGTGGTCACCTTTTCAGTCAACTCTTAAGAGGTTCCATTCATCTGCTACACCCCCTTTGTGAGGAATGTGTCCGTTTGAACCTCAGTTGTGGTGTTTCAAGCACTTGGATGGCCTGCGAGCACAGCGAGGTGCTGCTGGGGAGCAGATTGAGGGGGTGGGCGTGTTTGGGGGCCTCAGGCCCAGCCTGACTATGATGGGGGAAACAGCCAAGGGTGCAGCTCAGGAGCCTGAGATCCCAAACCATGATGTTCTCAAATGTGGGATTCCCGGGGTTTTTGGTGGCATGGGGTGGATGAAAATTCAGGGTGGGTGATCCAGGGTGGGTGATCTGGTCTGGCCCAGGAGCTGCCCCCCCAACCTGGGCTGAGCCTGAGCCCAGGCTGCTGCCAGCACCAATGGGGGGGACAGGGGTGGCCGCTTAAGGTGTGATGTCCCTAACTCTCGGGAGTGGTGAGGATCCCTTTCTAGCATCACAGAATTGCTCAGTTGGAAAAGACCTCTGAGATCATCATGTCCAACTGTTCCTGTCTACCCTGTCTGTCAGGTGCTGGG
>NW_010200350.1:0-338 GCF_000695765.1 Mesitornis unicolor | reverse complement strand
CGGTGCGGGGGGTCTTTTGTCGCTGCCCCTGCCGCTCCTGCCACCTTTGGTGGACCCAACATGGCCATGGCCATCACCTGATGGCACCAACACCAGGACCCTGTCCTGACACATCCTGAGCTTCGCGGTGCTGGGCGTTGACATGAGCTGCACTGCCGAAACCTTGCTGCCTCCATGCGAGTGGTGATGCAGGCACAGCCGTGGCCTCCGGCTGCCAGGGACGGTGACCAGCGTGCCCATGGGCTCATCCCAGCTTTACCAGGACCGGGTCTTGGGATGCCCAGATGCACAGGGCAGCTTCTGCTTGGCCCTGCTGGGGTTAGAGGGTCCCTGTCGGG
>NW_010200349.1:0-454 GCF_000695765.1 Mesitornis unicolor | reverse complement strand
ACAGGTTGCCCAGAGAAGTTGTGGATGCTTCTTTCCTGGAAGTGTTCAAGGGTTTTCGAGCAACCTGGTCTAGTGGGAGATGTCCCTGCCCATGGCAGAGGGATTGGACTAGATGATATTTAAGGTCTCTTCTAACCCAAACCGTTCTCTGATTCTATGAATTTCTGAGCTCTGGTCAGCCTCAACTGCTTAGAGAGCTGAATCTTAGCAATGGAGTTGTGTGTGTGTGTCTCACCTGGTTTCACAGAGGTCACTCCTTCTCCAACAATTCCAGCGCCTTCATGGCCTGGGATGACTGGGAAATCCACATTAGGAAAGCCACCTTCCAAAAGGTGGTCATCTGTGTGACAGATGCCTGTGGCCACAATCTATTTGGAGAAGAAAGAGCAGATATATATATGGCAAGTATATTTGAGGTGGAACCACAAGAAGATCAATTCTCACGAGGCAGAAA
>NW_010200348.1:0-14781 GCF_000695765.1 Mesitornis unicolor | reverse complement strand
CCCTCTGCAAGGGTAATTCTCTGAAATTGTGTCAAAAAGAGCAGTTCTCACTGTAATTTTATTGATATACTTATAAATTAAAAGCTGAGGCAATAGCTGTTAACATGTGCCAAGGGTCAGTTCATGAGGAAATGCACTCAAAAGGGCTCCTTCTGCCTAAAGGGACCCAGACTGGCACTGGGAGGGTCTATGCTGGCATTTTCTTTTCAATGGTGTATGTGTCCAAGCCCCAAATGTCAGCTCGGAGAAGGATAATAATTACTATTGTTCAGAAATTTAGCTAATCGGTCATTCCAGTGGGGTTATTGCCATGCTCATCTTAAAAGAGGTGCTTGTATTATAGCAGCATGCTTTTTTAAACTCCTTTTTTGACATTAGCATACACTCGGCAAGCCATTTGATCTAGAAAACCAGCAGATGCTTCTTAAATAAGACAATCTCTGTGTTCAGCACCTTTCAAGTTGGTTCCAAATGGCTTCGTGAACTGCGTGCGTGCACGCACATAAACACTGCTCCACCAAAGCGTGGGCAGGCACAGAGCCTGCACTGGGCCCTTGTGGCCACTTGGCCCCAAACCCACTAAGAGAGGAAGGGGAAATTTTGGTTAAAGATGAATCACTGCTCTCACAAAAACCGGTTTTGCTCATACTCTGCCCTAGAACTGCAAGAGGCGATGCAGTTATTTAGTTCTCCACTAGGTCTTGTCTTTTTAAAGCCTGATTTACTCTTTTAAATTAAGAGGCACAGGTGATATTGCAATAATCTGTTTTCCTGAGCCATCCCTTTGTGGACAATCAAGACAAAAAAACAAGATGCTGATTTTCTAACCTGTGCTTCGTAACTGAAGCTTAAAATGATAGACAGGAAAGTTTAAAACCTGAGGTCAGTAGAATTATTTACCCAGTTAAGAGAAGCTCAGGGTTTTTTTTTCCCCCATCTTTAATGCTGCTTGACTGCTCCGGGCAGTTCTCAATGTGAATTATGAAAGTTAAAGTCACTTTATTCCTCTACTCTATAAAAACCAGTTTCCATTTTATTATACCACGCTGAAACGTTGTGATTGACAAATAGCACAAGGAAATACATACGACCAAACAAAACTGCTCTATTTCCCACATGTCCTAACAGCTATTTGTAGTCATTTATGGAAAATCAAAGCCTTTTCCTACAAACCTGCAGTTCTACAACTGGGAACCAACCAGCACAAGACCAAGCCCTTTCCCGGTCATGTTCTGAAAGTTATTCTAGGGGTTATTTTTCTTTCTTCCCCTTTTAGCTTGGAAAAATGGATCCGGAGCAAGCACGCAGTGGATGCAACACCCCAGCAGATGCAGAAGCAGCACGCTGGTCTGATTCATCGTCTGCAGGATCTGGACTCTGATGTAATGCCCTTTGTATTCCCCACATTTCATGCGTTGTTTCTGGGGCTCCAGCACAGGCTTTGTTTTTCCAACAGCCTCGCACTGTCAGGGAGAGACAGAAGCCTTCGCATGAGGTTAATTTATTTCTTATCTTCGTAGCTCAAATAAGCTACTTAAAACAATTTCCCCATTTGCCCATATTATCTGGAGCAGTGCTGTAACCCTTCGCTGAATCCTCCTTTTTCCTCCCATCTCCTGGGGAAAAAACCTCCTACACCTGGACCACAGTCCCATAAAGCTCCCCACCATCCCTCTGTTGTATTTGAGACCTCCTAGAAAGCCTTTCTATTATTTTCCCGTCCTATACCTCGTCGTTTCTTGGTTTGGTTGGGGTTATTTGATTTTTCTTGATGACGTTATCCCCTTTTGAGAAGCGGGTGGATTAAAATATGACAAGGAAAAATGCTCAAGCGCTGTAAACTTATTTGACTTATGGAAGCAGACGAGGCCTCGCTGGCCCTTTTGACCTCCCGGATTACAGCTGTGCATGATAAGTAGGTACTTGCACCTAAATTTCCAAATTAAATTGTGCGTGGAATTGGGCTATGCATTGTGGTACCCGTCCACCTTCCCTTGTGCGAGTCAGCGGCTGTGATTTAAACCCCCAATCTAAGAGATGAGGAAACTTCAGCTCCCTCCCTGCTTCTGGTCGAGCCTGCTAAATTATACTGCAACTCAAATGTAATTACTTTACATCCTGCAGAGAGAGAATACAAAACACGGTGAAGGTAATGATACGAGTTTACTGACACAGAGCAAGCCAGGAGAAATTCAATTAAGATAACCTCATGTAAAACACATAGAAATACAACAGAGTCGTCATATTTGAATTCTCAGGGTCATTTCCCTCCTCCTTCAAAAAAAAACCCTTTTAAATTTTTTTAAACGAGCTGAAATAATCCCTTTCCATTGCAAGGAAAGGGTTGAGTAACAGAAGTTTGGGGGTTAGGGTGTTTTAATAGCATCTACCCAATTGTCTGAAAATTGTAAGCGATTTTTAAATGAAAAACATACCATTAGAGAAAGCATTTAAGCACATGCATCCACTATTGGCTACTGTTTTGCCTGCTCTATACCCACCCAAACAGCGTTTTTCCCCCAATATTTAATAAAAAATGTAGGTAACACAGTAATCAGCAAGGAAACATTTCACATAGCCCCCTATCGTCTCTTCTGTGTATTCGGTAAGAGGTGCATCAAGCCTCAGGATAAAGGAGCTTTTAGTTCGCTGTGAAAAGCCATTTAGCAAAGCCCTGCTGTGGGATAGGGATGGGATGGGAGAGGCAAGTCAGTAATCTGGGATTACTGCTTATGTAGTACACGCATTTCTTCCCTAGCAAAAACATTCAACCACTATTCAAATACTTCCTGAAAGGACCCAGCTTGGCTGCTCTTTCACTCCAGGTGTCACCACCATGCAGTGCTGGCTGTGTAAAAGCATTATCGGGAAATAACTTGTGCATCATCTGCAAAATAAACACGCAGGCAGTTGGAGTTTCCTCTCCATTAAGCAGCCCGGGATGAAACAGAAAATAATTAGCAGGGCTTTTTGATATTTCTGAGTTTGCTGTAATAGTTTTGAATAATCTGCATTAAAATTAGCCTTGCATCTAGGCATTATAATGAAGTCTTTAAAGAGGCATCATAATGACTTAATGATTTAAAGGATTTTTACGTTTTCTTGGAAGTTTCCCTGTCTCCAGCTCTGGGCAAGGACTTGTTAATGCACATCCCTGTGATGGGGTCTTACCCTTTCTGTTGGGAAAGAGGGGATCTTCAGAGATACTTCTGCTTCTGGATGCATTTAGCAGATAAAGAAGAGAGGCAACATAGAAAGAACTCAATTATAGTTCACAGTAGATACTCAAACAGCAGCCACGTATTTAAAACCATGTTTTGTGATCTAATTTAGTATGTGTTAGCCATATACTCTGCTTATAGGAGCTTTTTAAAGAACAGCAAAATAAATCCCCTAGCTGGGAAAAGTCACTATTATTTTTCAGTCTGTATAAAAATAAAATATGGGCCGGTTTTCCTCTTTCCCCTTAATTTAGAAATTAAGACATCAGGTTTTTCTCATGGATGTAGGAGTTAACAGGGGGTTTCCAAGCCACCAAGCCCTCTCCATCGCTGTCACCGCAGCGACCAACCTGAGCAGGCTTTCTCTTCAGGAAAAAATGAGACTTCTGTTCCTGCAGCCTTGAACAAGACACCAAAATTATCTCTGGTAAATTGTTTCTTTTTCTTTTTTTCAAGGCCCATTTCTATTATTTGCTTCTCTGGCAACATTTTTCTGTAGTTTAAATAGAGAACTTATTTCCCCCTCGGTGTTTACTCTCCCAATACAGACCTCTCTAGAAGTTTATTTTGTTTTACTACACAAACCCTATTTTTTCACCCTCTCCCATGTAAGATGTTCTTCATTTTCCCATCTGTTTCCCTAGTAACAGATCTTTTAAAATGAAACTTTTTATCTCATCTTATGCATTTTCCAAAGCAGCTTTAAAAACCTCTATAGGTTCCTAAGGATAAAAAAGCTTCCTCTAGGAAGTGTCTGGGTCTTATTTAAGAATTTGGATTTCCAAGCTTGTAAAAGCATTCACCAGCAACGATTTTAGTCTTCAATACACAAACAAGGCTTATTCAGAGAAGCTATCCAGGATCATTTAAGGATTCAGGTCATTAGGCAAGTTCAAGGGACAGGTCTAAGGTCCAGACAGGAATTAAATCAGCAGGTCAAAATACAACCTGGTAAGGACAATGAGGATTAAATGAAAATCTAATAATCACCAAGTCCATAGCAATAAAACAGAGCTAAGATCAACCTGGAAAGCAAGGTAAGAGATCCTTAGATGCATACATAAACTGAACCCCAACACCTCTTTGGGACTACTCAGATGAGGAATGGGATCCCAGGGCTCAGCTTAAACAGAGCTCCCGGGCCCATGGGTGGTGGTTAGCAGAAGAAAAATGACATTTGTGGTACTGGTAGTGGTATATTGGCGTTAATGCCATGTGGGAATGTGGTATCGTGGCCAAGAAGGCCAATGCCATCCTGGGGTGTATCAGGAGGGGGGTGGTTGTAGGGCAGAGAGGTTCTCCTCCCCCTCTACTCTGCCCTGGTCAGACCGCATCTGGAATATTGCGTCCAGTTCTGGGCCCCTCAGTTCAAGAAGGACAGGAACTGCTGGAGAGAGTCCAGCGTAGGGCTACAAAGATGATCAAGGGAGTGGAGCATCTCCCTTCTGAGGAGCGGCTGAGGGAGCTGGGGCTCTTTAGTTTGCAGAAGAGGAGACTGAGGGGAGACCTCATTCATGTTTAGAAATATTTAAAGGGTGAGTGTCACGAGGACGGAGCCAGGCTCTTCTCGGTGACAAACAATGATAGGACAAGGGGTAACGGACACAAACTGGAACACAGGAGGTTCCACTTCAATTTGAGAAGAAACTTCTTCTCAGTGAGGGTGACAGAGCCCTGGCCCAGGCTGCCCAGAGAGGTTGTGGAGTCTCCTTCTCTGCAGACATTCAAAACCCGCCTGGACGCCTTCCTGTGTAACCTCATGTGGGTGTTCCTGCTCCGGCAGGGGGATTGGACTGGATGAGCTTTGGAGGTCCCTTCCAATCCCTAATGTTCTGGGATTCTGTGATTCTGTGTGAAGTGCTTGACTCTGCAGTGAGATCAGACACCTGCAGCACCGCGGGGTTGCAGTGATTTAGATGTTATTTTTTGTTGACGTTCAAGGTATATTTTCAAAGCAGTTCTTTGCAGTGGGATGCGTTCTTCAAGAGCAGAGTTGTCTTGGTAGAAAAGAAATATTTACTTTGGTGACTGACTGGTTTAAAGGAGGAAATGTTTTGAAGCTAAACTGAGTTTGAAAGGGAATTGTATTCCACCCACACTGTAGACAGATACCTGAACGCTGTTGAAAAGCAGTGTTTTAGGAGAGTAGTCGGTATTAAATGGAGTAAAAGTAGGATTTGTCAGGGAGTTTAATGCTGGCTTACCTCTCAAGTTAACAAAAAGAAAATGGTTTTATCTGAGACAGCCATTAAGATTGAAGCTGCAGCTTTTGCCCTGGTGCAGATGGCTACCAGTGTAAAACTCCTCTTGTCAGACAAGAAAAACATGAAATTTTGCTGTTTGAGGGAAAGACCCAGAGCAGGAAAACCTGGCAGGTCCTTTGCTGCGCTTCAGACAAATGACACTGCAGGAAGGACGCAGATGCTGTAGGTTATGAGGAAATAATGCATCCTTCAGCCTCCCCAAATTCTTTTGGTGAACAGAATGTAACCCAATGATTTTATTATTTCTTTTCCCTTGTTTTTTCTTGCAGGAAATGCTCCTTGATGTCAAAGCTGAGGTGAGGTTACTGATGCGCACCCAAATGCGATGTCTCCCAGGTGTGCCCAGGCACTTGGCCACCTCCACCCGAAACAGAGGCACTTTCTTCAAAGCAGATTTACCCGGTAAGGTGAGAGCATTTCCAGACACAGTTATGACAGCGCTTAGCATTTCTCGGTTATTACAGAATTGTTCAACTGTGGCTGTGAACTCCTGTAACCTCGGCACACAGTGGAAAAATTGGGGATTTGCTCGCCTGAGCGTGAGGCTGCGGTTCACAATAACATAGTTGCTGCAGCTCCAGCTTGTGCGTCCTGTGCCGTGCTAGGTTTGCTCTGCCTTAATTTTGCAGGACATATTCTGGAGAGTTGTTCCCAGACTTTGGCATTTCTTAAAGCAAATTTGGAGTCGTTTTGGTCAACAGACTTGCCAGCTGCAGGCCCATCCAATCAGCAGCAAATGTCTTTTTTTGCCACCGTGGTAAGATTGAAATAACTTGAAAGTTATTTTAGTTGCTGAGGAATTTAGGAAAGCAAAGGCCAGGAATGCACCTAGGATGACCAGGTCATTTTCTACTTCTCGGATAAATCAGATAAGGCTGAATTAGTGGATGTAGAGCAACTGCAGCACAGCAAAACCACGTTAAAGGTGCAATTCAGACTGAAAGACAAGGAGAAATACCGAAGCATTTCTGCAACTCCTGCTGGGGGTTTATCTCCTTTCGTCGTCTGTCACCAGGTTGTCTTTAACAGCTGACACGTTGGTTGATAACACAAATACAAAATAAAAATGAATGGAAGAGCTTTCTGCCACGCAGACTGCAGGCTTCATTTGGGATGAAACACTCAATAGTGAATCACGCAATTGTTGAGGAGCGGCTGGCAAGAGAAAGGCGGAAAAAAGCCTTAACATGTGTGGTATTTTTCCTTCCCTTCCTTTGAAGAAACGTTTTCACAAGGCAAGAACCTTTACCGAAGAGAACAACGTAAACTCATTGGATTCTTGTTTTGCATCGCTCTACTTCTTGGAGGCTGTTTTGGGAAATGATTTCTTGCCCCGTGCCAGATGCTGCTTTCACTCACAATGAAGTAATAGTCCTTTGTGAGTGATATCACAGTACTCTGCCACAGCCCTTATTGTGACTTCTCAAATTTAACATCCTGAAATACAGTCTTTGTTGGTTGTTTGGGCACTTTTAGATCTAGGGTTTGATTGAAGCCAGCCTGTAACAAAAAAGAGAGAGCAGAGAACTTGGACAGTGTGCGGTTTGCAGAAAAACACAGAAACAAGAGAAGGGCAAAAAGGAAAAGTTGGAATATTTGAGATCTCCTGTCTCTGCTTACACAGACAGAGGAAAAACTTGAAATAAGACTTGTGTAATTTGCTGGTTTTCAGGTTTTGAGATGGTTTTTTGGTGATGCTGCCAAGGGCACCCATGTGCCTGTGCTGGATCTGCAGATAGCATTGGTTGGGGGGCACCTGGGTTGGGGTCTGCTCCTGTTTCACACCCATACACTAAAGCAAATGTATCCAAACACAAATAACTTCTAGTTTTTAACTAGCTCACAGGGTTAGGCCCTTGGAAACACAGGCCAGAAACTTTGCAGTCCCCTTTTAGGCTTGGGATCTGTGGGGTTTCTATCGTGTTGACACAATCCCATGCTTTGCTGGTAGAGGGTTTATTCAGACCAGTGTATGTGTTTGTAGAAATGAATTCTTTGGAAGGGTTATGTCAAGGTGTATTTTCCAGTAGACAGAACAAACACCAGGAATCCAGTTGAGTCACTTAAGGCCCAACAAGTGGAGCGCTCCAAATTTTAAAGAGCGCTTGGCGTCCCCCAGGTCCGTGTAAAGTTGTCAGGGTGTGTCTGTGTGTGCACATCTATATTTATATGTTTAAGCATAAACTGATCTCGGGACATAACTACATATGTTATTTTTTCCCCTCTTCCAAAGTGAACTGGTAATTATGAAGAAGAAAGTGAGGTGGGAGATGTTCCTTTTAAAATGGGTAAGTAAATATTGGCTTAACATCTTAGCTAAGTCGACACTTTTTTGGGTAGCTTTTTAGCCTTTCCAGTCAACACAGGAGCTGGCAAACAGGTCTGCCATCAGCTATATTTTCATAGAAAACATCTTGTTAGACCTTATTAACAAAAAAAAAGGGGGATATTTATAATACCTGCTAGAATATTGACATATTTAAATGTGCTGACACGGGAGATTTTTTACGAAATAGAAAGCGTGGTCAAATTTTGCCCTCATTGTCGTCCACCGAGACTGCACCAGGTAATACACTGAGTGAAAATTGAGCCTAAAGCAGTTTAGATGGAAACTATTAAAATGCAGATAAATGAAGACGTCTGGCTGACCGGAGGAATCTGTATTCATGTGGCGAACGTTTCATTACTCATCCTGCAATGCTTTCTGAAGTATATTTTCGTATCATCATTTCCCATTTTAAATTCAGCTCTGAAATCCCAAAAGGGAATTAACTGCCAGCCATTTGCATTTTAAAGGGAAAACTCAAACCTCAATAGAGTGCTCTACTTAAGACTCCTTTTATATAACTTAGCCAATGAGCTACATCTCGGTAGAGACCATAGGGAGTCGACCAAATGACTGAGATGAGGCAGGAAAACTTGGGAGATGCCTTGTAATTTGCTGCACAAAATGCAGAATGTGCTGGTATTGGTGTGAAGCTGTCCTGCCAACTTGCTTGTTCATTACTGTGGGGCAAAATGCATTTATTGCTGGGGGAAAAAAAGGACCTTCAACCTTTGGCAAACCGGCACAGCAAGAGCAAAGTCTGCTCTCCCTGTGCGTGTGGGGAAAATCAGAGTAAGAAGGAATGGTAAAATAAAAAGAGTAACTTTTAATTCAACCCTTTGCAAGGCATGGGAGAAGACAATCGCAAGTTCCAGGAGAAGCGATGGGGTTTGGTTCAAACAGAGATGTCTCCAGGGCTGACTCATCTGAGGAGATGTGATTCAGGAGGGGAATCAAGGGGCTCTTCTCCCCCTCGGGCCATGGGTTTGGGCTGGGAGGTGTAGGTGGTCCCCTCCTTCCCTGGGAGACATCGTTGGGATTCATCTTCTGCGCACATGTCCCAGTTCCTTTCAGCTGTGCCTTGCTTTTATTCAACTGAAACCAACTTCAAATACGTTCTTTTTTAATTTCTTATCACCAAGAGAACCTATGCTCTGACTTTCTGCTGCCTTAGGAGCTCGAGAGCTGCGAAAACGCTGCTATTTCTCATTTTCTTGCGGTCCTCTAAAGAACTGATTCAAATATTACAATAAATCCAGTGCAGAACATGAAGCCACTCTCTTAAATGAGCTTATAAATAAATAGTACCACAGAGGACTGTTGGTATTTGGGGCAGGTTTCTCTCTTCCTTGTGCACAACTCCCGTGTCTGCAGGGTGTGCATTTCAAGCAACTAAAATAAATAGTCCTGTGTTGACACAAGGAGCAGGGGTGGCTGGGAGCAGTGAGGCTTCTAATGATGATTGTAACAGGAAACGAAGCTGAATGCTTGTTTAAATAGTGATACGGGCTGATAATCAAATTAAAACGAGTAAGGAGGGGGGTTTTGGTAGAGTTTTTTTGCTTTTTAAGCTCACTGGAAGAATAAGCAGCATGCAGCTGATTGGAGTGGGGGGGGGAATAGTTCCTATAATAAAGCTTTGCAGTATTTTATACGACACTTTAAAGTTCCTTATTTGTTTCTGTGTCGGGAGTTACCTCCTAACACACCCCGTTGCTTGCAGACTGAGTAACTGCACAAACAAGTGATGGGGAGGGGGAAGAGAAGGCGATTTCAGTCGTGCCACGAAAGACCTTGTTCGCACAGGTTACTCTGTGGTGCCTGATGTGACGGGCATTGAATCAGCCCTGATTGTGGAGGGAGGGGAAGGGTTTTTGTCGCTGGATTGCGCCGATCTTCAAAGCTGCTGGAAATGATTCTGCGTTTATTCAGCAGGGCAGGGCCCGAGGTCTTGATATTCAGTGTTGCTCATTGCTGTTCTGTTTGTTAAAGATGATTTGGCTCCTAATCCGCCAGTGAATACCGAATGAATTCAGTCGTGAATCAGATCCCTTCTTTGCTTGCCAGTAATACAAGCCATTTTTCTTTTCCATTTCAGGTTTCTTCTACGGTTGGGGACAAAAAATAAATGATGAGCAGAAAGAAGTTGAAATTGTTCCTCTCAAGCAACTCTCCTGCATCGATGCATAATCCTTCTATTATGTGCCATACCATTAATCATGCTGCCGCAATATCTGACACGCGCATTCGTGGGACCAATCCAGGTCTACTATAAAAGCTGCAATAACACTGACTTATGGGGAACTGCAGCTAATTATAACATATTTGAATTTTCATCTTTGGCGAGAGACCTCTATAAAACGGAACAACCTTTCACACCGTTGAAATGAGAGCGAGTGAGTCTGGCAAGCAAATGAGGGGAGAGGGAAGCAACTTGGTCCAAGGGCAACAGGAGAAATCTCAGCGTCGTAATAAGCCAATATCTGTGGAAATACGCTCTGGTGTAGTTTTTAATTGTGGGGTTTTTTCTCTGTTATATGGCTCCTTAACCACATGGCGCTGCTCAGCTTGTTTAAGTGGGAATGGTTCGGTTGCGTTGCTAAATCTCTTCTGTTGAAGAGACTAAAGGACACTTCTGTCTTCACAGGTGGACCAGGAGCAATAAAGATGCCAGGATGCCTTCAGCCCATCGTAGGAAGATGATGTGATGCAAGAGGGCAAGAGTTTACTAAATATTTCCTGCAATGCAGCCTCTCCTTCCTCTTTTTCCCCCCAGTGCCCTGACTCTGCCTGTATTTGCAGACCTCCCTGCCCTTTGAGCTCCATGTGTCGGGTTAAGTGTTTGCTTCTTCAGAGAGCAACAGAAATTATTCTGCCTTGATCTTGCCAGTGCCCAAAGCTTCAGATCCATCTGAAGACAGAAAAGGGGACAGACAGAAAGTCTGTATATGCTTAAAACTGATGATAAGCTGAAAAGGTGGTTGAGCTCTCTTCTATTGTTGCATTGGGGATGCTAAATCTGAGTGTGGGCTCATCATTATTCCCTTGGATGATGTATTAGAGGTAATTTCCTCTCCTGGACAGTGAATCCTGCAGATGTGCAAATCTCTTCCAAAAAATTATTGCATTTGTTATGTGTGGCCTTCATCTTTGGACGAACAAATTGTGGAAAAATGAAAATGAAAGGAGATCACAGACTTGGCACATTTGCTGGGTGCTAAGATTCATCTGCAGAGCAGTGAGGGAGTAGGAAATGGTTGTGCTAGCCTCAAGCATTCCTGATTGATGCATTTTCCATTTCCCAATGCATTGCCACTTTTTCGGTGCTGACGTGCTTCAGCAAAGCAGTAATATCTCTAAACCTAAAAGAAAGGGTGATTTTGCGGTTTGCAGCTATGGTAGGGTGAGTACCAATGTCACGACAGGTTCCTTTACAGCCTGTTACAAGTTGTAGGCAAGGTTTGTGCTGGCTGAGATCAACACAGCACAAACTGCTGTTTAAATGTCTCCCTAGAAAAACTTCTGAATACCTGCTTGAAAGCCAGATTAATGGCACTGGTTCAGGCACAGAACGGTAGGAAAATGGCCATCAAGAGATAAGGATTCATTGATAAAATAAAGGGTAGACTTGTCTTCCTTTTTTTTTAGGCCTTTTAAAGGCGCGTTGAGTAAAGCAGAAAGGCTTCTTGTCCACCACTATGATTCCTGTGCTGCTTTTCTCCACGCCTGCAATTATTCCTTTTATTTCTCTTTTCAAGCTATGACTCCACCTGCAATGCACGTTCTTACTCTTCATTTTTTCCCTTTTCTAAACTCCATTGTATTCCCACAGAAATCGCCTTTTATCAACTCCTGGCTGCCTTGCATTATCTTTCAAGGCCCAGAAGGCCCCAGCATCTTTTCTGTTACCCTTTTCCTATGAAATAGCTTCATCCTCTGTGTATACCTTATATCTTAAGCCCAGTTTCCTTCATTCATCTCCTTGCTGCTGGACTTTCTCCACCTTGTCTGCGACGTGGTGTTCTTCTGCGTTACAGATGAGAGACTGAGTTGCAAAACTGCACGAACCCTACATTTCCACAGAGAAATCTTGCAGCCAGATAGAGATGTCCAATTCCAGAGCGGTTTGGCAACTTTCTGCTGCTATTTATGGCTTTTGGAGAAGTGTTATTTCCCAAAGGCACTTAAAGCTTGATCCAACATCCAGCTATAGTTGACTAATAAAAGTTTTGCATCGCTTTACGCCCCTCTTACAGCCCTGTTAACAGGTAAAGGTCTTGTCCAAAGCACTGTATGGCTTGTGATGAGTTATAGTAGTTCACAGAATCACAGAATCACAGAATGGCTCAGTTGGAAAAGCCCTCTGAGATCATCACGTCCAACCGTTCCTGTCTACCCCCTAAACCATATCCCTAAGTACCTCATCTACCCGCTCTTTAAACACATCCAGGGATGGTGACTCCACCACCTCCCTGGGCAGCCTGTTCCAGATTCTGACGACCCTCTCAGGAAAGAACTTCCAGCTTATCTCTGACCTGAACCTCCCTTGGCACAGCTTGGTGCCGTTTCCCCTTGTTCTATCCCCATCACCTGGGAGAAGAGCCCAGCACCCACCTCTCCACAACCTCCCTTGAGGCAGTTGTAGGTGGTGATGAGAGCTCCCCTCAGCTTTCTCTTCTCCAGGCTAAACAAGCCCAGTTCCCTCAGCCGCTCCTCATCAGGCTTGTTCTCCCGAGCCTTCACCATCCTTGTGGCTCTTCTCTGAACACGCTCCAGTTAGTTATATATCATTCACACCAGTTGGGGGCTATATTTTTCCTAGAAGCATTTAATTCTTATATTATGCTGGAATCAGGAGTTATCCTTCTCCTAAAGCACGTCCTACAGCCGTTTTCTACATTCAATTTGCATTCTACCTCCTAAAACCAAGGCTGACTCAGGTCTACCTTTACAACCTCCAGCTTGCACATAGCTGTCACGTAGAGCTAGCAGGAACGATATGATCTGCCATTTAAACCTCCAATCAAGTTGTTTTTAATTAAAAGAGCTGCATAGCGTTACCACTCACTGACCAGATCAATTTTCTGCTTTATTTTGTGGAGTTTCAGGGAGCGGTGAGATTATTCAACGACTTTCTCACTCCTGTGAACTCATTTTGCAGGTAGTGGCAGGATCTCAGCACATCAGTTTGCTAAAGCTGCTGCTCCCGGAGACTTTTAATGGTAGCAGACACATTCCTCACTAACTTCTGTTTGCCCTTTTTATCAGGAGTTTCACACTGCCCTTTCAGGGCATGTTTTTGCCATCATAAATAGGCTCTTTCCATTTACACAGTTGTGGTCTTGCAAGTGATAATGGGCAGAGAGGTTCACTGGAAACATCCCTTGCAGAATAAACAGCAGCAGCCCAAGGTGAGGATGAGATGGTGCTTTGCTGGCATGGATGTGCTGGGAAAAGGGCACTAAAACCCTGGATTTAAGTACATAAAATGAGATTTTTTTGGAAGGATATGAAAGCTGCTCGCTACCTAACAGGGTTAACATTCACAGAGGATAACACCGTTGTAATCAAGGCTGTCTGGGTAAAAATACTCCAAAGGGATGCAGGTATCTGTGTACTTTGTCGTGCCTGTGTACACTGCTTTCTTTTGTGTTAACAGCCAATATCCAACCATAAATTATTGTATCTGAATATGCTGAGACAAAGGAGTAGGTGTATTCTGCTTCTGCTCTGCCATGTGGCCATGGAAATTCAGGCTTTTCCACTTGGCCTCCCTCTAGACTTAAGGTATTGATGACTTGACTGCAAGAGGTGCTCAGTAACCTGCAGCCAACGGCTTCGGTTTCTGCTGAGCCCCCAAAAATCAAGGCTTCACATACCCCAAATTCACAAGCCTTTATTCCATCCTCAAAGTGCATTCGCTCACAGAGGGCTTGTGAACGTTCATTAGTACTCACCAAGCACTGTGTAAATATTAAGTATTAAAAGTGTATTGATTTATGTAGCCCTTGAAATGCTATATAAATTCAACTTCAAATGAAAGCCCCTATCCAAAGATTTACAAAGAGCTTGTACATTTTTGGCCTGGGAAGAAAGAAAAAGACCTCCTTTTTTTAAGAAAAGGGAAGAGCTTAACTTGGAACAGCCTCAGTTATTTCATCGTGTATTCTTCCTGCATAATAAAGCATTTACATTAAAATGTATCCATTTTCCAAGGGAACTTGTTAACTCCATTTTCCAACTGAATTTGGCCAAGTTGAAAAGAAAATTATATGTGCCAGAGGAGTGCAGTAAAAGAGATTTAAGTGTTTTCAGATACCATAAAAAAGAGGCTATAATAAGAGACTAGTGGACCAGTCAGCTGCTTTAATTAAAACTGGGCTGCTTATTGATCTGTCGTCCAGATTTACCCCCATCTGCAACGTTTCAGCAATATTCCCTTCAACCGTTTCAGAAAATAGCACTTGTAAGAGACGCCGAAGAACGGGGAAGCCGAGAACGGCAATGTTTTATAACTCTGCACCGTTTTGTGCGGAGATTTTTGTGAAATCAAAGCAGCGTCAATGCAGATGTTGCCCAATTATTGGTTTTTCAAACCAGAAACGTGGCCTTAAATAGCGGCACCAGCTGTGGCAGAACATCTGCACTGAAAGGAACGGGTGCCAACCTCAGTGTTGGTGGCAGGATTCTTATTTGCTACCTTTATTTGAAGAAAAACATGTAATAAAAAGCACAACTGTGTTGGGTTTTTTTGCAAAACAAGGGCTTGGGGCTTGCGGGTAGCACCGTGAGTCAAGGGTATTAAGAAATTAGGGATAGATGTAAATATGGTTTTCTTTTTAGAGAGGGAAACCTCTTTGTTTTCTTTGTAGATGAGTGAAATGCCTCATTTTCCTTTTATTACCCCAAGGAACTAACAACGCTGGAGACCTTTTAGTCCATAAACCCCCATACAGCCCCCAGTCATGCT
>NW_010200347.1:3281-3642 GCF_000695765.1 Mesitornis unicolor | reverse complement strand
GCTGTCACCCTCAGAGAGGTGGGTCTGTGGCACCCCCTGTGTGGTGTGAAAGCTGGGCCTGGGGTGATTTACCCTGCCAGGGCCTGGGAAGCAGCCATGTCAGCACCCTCATTTCAGGGGGTGTAGCTCCAGCAGGGCCTGCTCTGCCCCATGGGTCCCCCACCCTTTGGGGCTCACCCCCACCTCCTCCCACAGTGCGGCTCGGCCGGGTACATGGCCCCAGAGGTGGTGGAGGCCTTCAACGAGGAGGCGTCCATCTACGACAAACGCTGCGACCTGTGGAGCCTGGGTGTCATCCTCTACATCATGCTGAGCGGGTACCCCCCCTTCGTGGGCCATTGGGGCTCTGACTGTGGCTGGG
>NW_010200347.1:0-3250 GCF_000695765.1 Mesitornis unicolor | reverse complement strand
GGGGCGAGGCCTGCCACACCTGCCAGGTACAGGGTTTGGGGAGCCCGGCATCGCCAAAACCCACTGATTTGGCAGCACCACTCTCAGCTTAGCCTATTTTATATTATTTGTGTTTCTTCCCCCAGAACATGCTCTTTGAGAGCATCCAGGAGGGGAAGTACGAGTTTCCTGACAAGGACTGGGCGCACATCTCCTTCGGAGCCAAAGATCTCATTTCCAAGCTGCTGGTGAGAGATGCCAAGAAGCGACTCAGCGCAGCCCAGGTCCTGGAGCACCCCTGGGTGCAGGGGGTGAGTGCTGACACCCCCCCACTCTGCTCCCCAGAAGCCAGGGTGGGGGACAACCCCTGATCAGCTGTATTTTGTTGCAGTGCGCCCCAGATAACACTCTGCCGACCCCCATCATTCTGCAGAGGTGAGCACGGGTGGCCCTGGGATGGGGGGGGACAGACACTTCCCAGCCCTCCCAGATCCTGGCTTCTCTCCCTGGGGTGGGGCTGCTTTCTGTTCTTGCTGCTTTTCAGGGGCTGTGCCGCAGCTCTTGCTGTCCAGGTTGTCGTGATTTGGGTTCAAGCCATGGTTTTGGTGCCTGCCCGGTTCATGCACATAAAGGGGGGTACCCTGATATGTGACCCCAGCTCCCTTGCAGCCCCCCACATTCCACTCTGAGCCCCCGTCTCCCTATCCAGGAACAGCAGTGCCAAAGAGCTCACCTCCTTTGCTGCCGAAGCCATCGCCGTCAACCGCCAGCTGATGCGGCGTGACGAGGATGAGGAGGAGGAGGCGGAGGAGGAAGCACGACCCATCATCATCAAAGCTACCTCACGGGCCATGCAGCTCTCCCCCCCTTCCGAGTCCAAGCTGGCCAAGCGGAGGCAGAAGAGCAGCCTGGCCAAGGCAGTGGCTGCCGGGCAGCACCTGGTGGCCCCACTGGTCCTGGTGGCCGACCAAGCCTGAGCTGTGCCCCTCGGACCTGCTGACCCCCTGTCCCCCTCCTCTTTCTTTCTTTCTCCCTCCCATCCCTAAAACCCCACCGTTTCTGGCTAGTGACAAGATCAGGACTCGTCCCTGTGGCTGGTTTCCAAGGTTTTGCTGATCTTGTAGGTCTAGGGGTGGGAGGGTTTGTTTAAGATCTTGGGGTTTTTTAAGGTATTAAATCAAGCGTGAGGTTGCTTCACCCAGGGCACACTCAAGGACATCTGACAGACACACGGACTTTTGTTTCCCAACTTCTTGGTTTCTTCCCTGACATTTTCTCCCTCCCTTCCCTGACACCAAAGGACTCTTTGTATCTGCGGCTGCTTTGACAACTTCAGCTCATTTCATACTGTGAACCAGAGACCCTCGGTCGCGTTTTCAACAACGGGCGCTGCGTTTTAACCTCGTCCCTCCCCGCGGAGCTGCAGGTCTTTCTCCGACATTGGGGTAGATCCCACAAAACCGGGTGCAGGGAACCCCTCCGTCCTGTGCTCGGGGGTGTCCCTGGCTGTGTCTGGGGGGGCGTTGTGCAGGGAACCGCTCGGGCCGGGGAGAGACGGTGCCAGCAAGGGAGCAGCGCCCTGTCCCACCAAGCCACCCTCTCTCCTCGCAGCCCATAATAAGCTATTTCACCCCTTTTTCTTCATTTATCCTTTTTTAATTATTGTTGGTTTTAAACTGCCAGCTGTGCTTCTCCACAGGGCACGGTGAAATGTCTTCCTTCCCTCCTGCGCTCCGGTTGGCAGCTCCCCGGGGGTAAGGTCAGAACCGGGGAGGGATGCACAGGCATCTGGGGCCGTGCCCTTGTGCTGGGTCAGGTGTTGCACCCCCTGGTTTTGGAGGGGGGGGCTCACTGGTGGCTGTGCCCTTGTGGAGGTGCAAGTAGGGGAGTGAGGTCTCCGGGGCAGCTGGAGCAGCCAGAAAACTACGTGGGAATAGCAGGGTGCTCTATGGAAATTGAAGGACCCCACCTTACAGAGTGTTGGGACCTGCTGTCGTGTGACCTGGTGTGGCTTCGGGCTGGCCCCGAGGCTGTGGTGTGAGGGTCTGGGGATGCAGAGGCTGCTGAGCACCCCAGGGCACTGGTGGGCGAGCGGCTTGGCTGGCGGCAGCACCGGAGGGTCCCAGCGCAGGGGAGCAGCCGGGCAAGGGCTGGGGATATGGGGCCGGGAGGTTTGGGGTGGGGGCAGCAGCGGCTCTGCAGTGCAGGGTCTGATGGGCAGAGGTGGGAAGAGCTCCACATGCGTGTTCATGCGTGTCCGTGTTCATGCATGTGTGTGCACGGTGTTCCCTGCCCTCAGAGCTTGCTTTGAGGAAGAGAAGGACTTGGGGTGCTGCTTGGCCGGCTTTTGCCACGCAGAGCTGGATCTGTCTGGGCAAGCGGTGCCCATGCTTGGAGCTGGGCTGGGGTGCAGCTTCTCCCAAAACACCCCCTGCACCTGGGGAGAGCAGCAAATCCCTGCTCCTGGCTGCGCCCACTGCCAGCCCCGCGTCCCATCGGGAGGGAGGGTACCCCCTTCATTTGCCATCTTCCCTCCCTTCTAGCTCAGTGCTCAGAGCTTTATATTCTGAAAAAGCAGCCATGTGGTCGCAGGTGAAGGCTTTGGGAGCTGGCTTTGGGCTGGGGAAGAGATCCCTGGGTCTTCAGCTGAAGACAGTCACTGTCTCCAAAAAAAAAAAAGAGAAAGTTCTCCTTTTCATTTTAAGACTGCTGACAGCAATACTATGCAATATATGTTGTGTTTTGTTTCAGGGAGGTGTGTGTGAGTTATCTTGGGAGATGATGATCTGGGTGTCGATGGAGTTTGGGGCAGGGACCATCTTTTCTCGCCCTTCCTGGCCCTTCTGCCTTCTCCCCCAGGTGCCCTGGTCCCACTGCACAGCATGGGGGGGAATAGAGAGGTAGCGAGGGGAAACCCTGCCCACAGGCACCAGGACACCCTGGAGAGGCCTCCTTTAAAGAAAAAAAACATCCATCTTGATTGTACATCGTTAGTTTTTATAGCTTATTTTGTTTTATCAGTTGTAGATAATTCCTTGTTGTCTTATATTAAGAAATACTTGAATGATGTACAGTACGCGATGCCTTGAGCTGGTATTGTGAAAGCTGTTGTTAATGCTGCACGCCGCAGCCTTTTTTAAAAAAACAAAATACAGAAAAAAATCGTGGGAAGGGGATGGCGGAGGGATGGCTCTGACATTTTTTTGTCCCTCATGCTTTTGTTGGCAAACTGAGTTCCCCCTCATCCCACGTGTAAGACCGATCTCTTTTA
>NW_010200346.1:29188-74434 GCF_000695765.1 Mesitornis unicolor | reverse complement strand
CACTGCTCTCCAAAAGGTCTTTCCCCAAATTGATCACGCTTACCCAACCTCTAAAATTTATCATGCACACATACTAGGTATTTTTTATTAACTTGTTAAGACTGTCATCTGTTATGTGCTTAGAAGTGGTTTTCAAGCTGGAACTGTACATACAGTTTTAAAAGCTAGAAGAGTAGCTGCATCATTCTTAAGAAAACCAGAACACTTTTGAAATAAAACACTACTCTTACTGCTTTGTTAGTAGGAATACTGCACTGCATCTAACTACGTTAAGTAATTTATAATAACTCAACTCTGTACCAAGGAAATGTAAATGCAGACATCATATGTTAGCACTTGGTTTTAAGGCTAGTTGATCAACAGGAACAACTGATACTCTTTCCTTCTGTTTCTTCATTATAATATTTTTAATTAAGCATTTAATGAATGGCACTATTTTCAGTTTCTTTAAAACTCTTTGCAAAAGAGATTTGCATTTTGTTGTGCTCCTTTTCCATCTAGTTCAAAAAAGTTATTTTTGTGGAAGCACCATGCAGGTCATCAAAAATTATGTAAACTACCAAGATTTGCAGAAAAATTTTCGCAATCCAAGTGTGGAATGTAAAACTTAAGCTCCAGACAATTGAACTCTGTTGAAAATTTGCTGTTGACTTTGACAGCAGGCTTGGAAGTGACCTACTCCTGAATCATCTGGGTCAAAGCTGACTTGCTTGGGGCTTGTTTGGTAGAATTGAAAAGCGTGCACTGGTTTCATTTCACCATTTTGTGAAAGTTTTCTGAGTTTGCAGTGAGACATCTCTCCTAAGAACTAAACTCATATAAAGCATTTAAAAAACACATTACAGTGACAGTCTAGAGCACTTCAGGTTAATTATTTTCACTCAGAATAATTCAATAATACTGACACTATGAAGGTATATTCCATAAATAATTCATTACAGGTATCATTTACTGGTCTTCTCTAACTTTCCTAATGACTGTGAAAAGACTTTTCACTACAAAATACAGTGATGCTTGCTAAGGGATGTTATAAGTGGCCACCATCTCCAGCAGCTCAGGATACAGGGATTAGTTCATTTATCTCTTCTGATTCCTACTTACACACTGTGCTTTAGTTTAGTTCTTTTGTTGGAAAATGTTACATTAAAAACTGTTAGCCGTTAAGTTCTGTAGTTCAGCATTTTGTTTTCAGTTCTGAAATCCTTTTGAGCAATACTAAATTAAGAATTTCATTAAGAGTAATATAAAAGAGCCTGATGTAAAACCACTGTACCAGATATACTTTTATTTTTTTAAATTTCTTTGTACCACTACTAACTTTTATATTGTCTCTCTTCTAACTTAAAAACCTTTTCCTTCTTCCTCGACCCCACAGAGACAACTAAATTTCTGTTTATGTAATTTATTGTGTGATAATTTGTATATATTACAGTAAAAAACTTCTGTACTCTTCTCATAAACAACAGAAGAGGGAAAAAATGAAGGAAACTTGTAGCTCAGAAACTGCAATCAAATACGTCTGGCTTATTGTGCATTCTCATCTCTCTTTAAGTGAGATTTTTGTGAAAAAAGCAAATTATCTGGTATAAATAAATTTCCTGTCACAGGGGACTAGCTTAGTTTTATACATGCTCTGGGAGTGCATGTGCAAGTGTATTGAGTAGTATTAAATGAATGAAGTGGTACTGAAAAAACTAGTACATTTTCAAACTTTGCACTGAAGAAAAACTCTGAGATATTCAGTGTTTACAGTCCTAGAGATGTCTATAACAGTTTTAGATAATGTTTGCATTAAATATTTGCATAGAAGCTGTTTATAAAATAAGCAGTTTCTCAGGTTGAAAAGCTGTATATATGTCGTGGGAAGGTATGGTCTGAATAATAAAGCTATATTTGGGAAATTTAATGAACACTCTATGGACAGAAGTGTGGCCATTTATCTGTTTTATATTTTTTATAATTTGACATTTCTCTACTCTGTTCCTTCTGAGATATTTGCATTTCTCATCTCTTCTTTCCTCCTTTTCCATTTACCAACCTCAACTGTAGTTCATGTTTTTGACAAGATCAGTTGTTCCCTATCCTTTGTTTTCAATCCATGTTCAAGTACATTTAGCCTCCAGACTTCCCAATTGACCCTGACCTCTAATTTTTTGATAAAGAAGTGTAGCTACCAGCTTCTAGTGTGGGTCTGCCCTTGGGAGGCTGATTTTAGACAAGGGAATTTAAAGTGAAGGAGATCAATCTCACTCTCAAATGTGTGTTTCAAGGTAGTCCCTATACTGCTGCCATACTTTTTTTTTTCCACTCAGTACCTTGATGGCTTCTCCTTGTAGCAGAACTGATGTGGCTTATAGGGCTTGTGAAGCTGATATGTGTGTTTTGTGATGAAAAACAGTAGGTTAGGGACTGTAGAGGAAGAATCACTAAAAAATACATACATATTATATAATACAAATGAGATTGGAAAGGATATTTTCCTGGATTGGCAAAAAATGCTGATGTTCTGTACAGTAGCATACTGACAGCTCATACAGTTCCTCAGCAGGTGTTTCCAAAGAACTGAGGCCGATACTTATAAATATTTATATGTTGTACATAATTTTGTTTCATTCTCAGACTTACTACACAGAGGGAACATGTACTCTGATTTGGCTCTCTTCCACAAGTCCTGAACTATGAATATGAAATCGGCACTTCATTTTGTCTCCTTTGACTCTCCATCTGTGGTGATCCATTAACAGTTTAGCAGGGCTGCCAGCCCTTAAGGCCCTGGGAGAAATTTCATCATACAGCTGAAACTGAGTGTAAACCATTATGCCAAGAAAACACTTCATGCATTTATTTTTTTGTTGTTAGTATCTTTGTCACTTCCTACCAAAATTTTAGATTTAGGAAAATGACCCATGCACCTTGGCTTTCAAGTCCTCTATTAATCCTCTTCTGAAAAGATTACATTCAGATCCAATACAACATAGGTATTGCTCCCATTTTCAAGGGAAGACTTAAAATCCTGTAAGTGAACAAAATTTAAATTCCATTACTACTGGGAGCTTAGCTGTACTGCCCAGGCAGTGGATGTGGCCTGTGGGTTGTAATACTGCCAAGTAAAAAGTGGACCAAGACTTCAGCTTTTTCAAGTGAAAGCTTATCTGCTGTCTTTGTCAAATAAAGGAGTGAAACTTTGAGAAAGAAGACAGTAAACAAAATAAAATATGTAGAGGGGAAAAAGAGGTGAAAGAAAAGAGATAGTTTTACGGCTGACTTTTCTGTTTCACTAACGGTGAAGAAAGAATTTGTTGGGAGAATTGTTTCTGTTCTTTGAACTTACTATTAAATAGGATGATTACTTGCCCCAAAAGCTCTTTAAGTACTCAGAGGAGTGTGCTTTCTAGGTTGACATTTATCTCCCAAATCCCATTCTAAAAAGTCAGCACTGAATCGGGAGGCAAGGCAGGAGAGTGCTTGTTTGAACAGAGGGCATTTGCTGCAGGCAGAAAAGGTGGCCAAGATTTTGAGGGCAAGGGCAGCCACAGCACAGTCCATGTTGTGCACTTAATGGGGATGCAAGACAGACTATCATTTGGTTTGTCTGCTACACCAACAAAAAGCAGCTTACCTGCCCTTGCTTTCATGCTGACTACAAAGAATTTTCAAAAAAACCCAATCACAGTTAGAGAGATACTTTGCCTTTGAAAACTCCTGCAAAATTCCTTGGCTTGATAGTCTTTCCTGGGATAGTCTTACCTGTCTCCATAACAACAGGGCAGTAGGTAATATCTACTGTTTTTCTAAAGCACGGATCATACATCTGAAAAAGATGTTAGGATAGTCTAGGTATAGATGTATATGATTAGGAATACTTGGTCATTTATAAATCACGATTTATAAAGAATAGTTTTTATAGTCTAACACATCCTTTTTCCTTATTTTTTAAAGTATTTTGTGACTATATTAATATGTTATTTATTGCGGAAAAAATTCTGTGTTTCTTTGTGAATGTTTTTGTAACCAGCAGTGTCAGTTCTACATCAGCCTGTCAACATTGTGATGTTGAGGTGACTAGGTCACACACATAACAATGATCTGGCTGTTTAAAGCCAAACATAATTGCATCTATATGCATCACATATGTCAGTACTACAATACCTAGATATGAGAATACGTAAGCCATGCTCCAGTTACAAAGCGTTTTATGAAGTGTGAGCACCTCTTGGGACAATTGCCCACAATTCCAGGTGGTGTCATACATAGATGAGTTCTAGGACAATCCCACAGTGAATTCTTGAGAAAAGTTTGTCTCAAGTTTAATTTTCATTGCAAAGGAACAAATTATCAAACCCAAAAGCAAGCAGCACCAGCTAACTAACCTGAATTTTAAGAACCTTCACACTTAGACTAGACTGCAGCCCATGGAAGTGAAAAGCTTATATGCTTCCTCAAACTGTGAGAAGATAAACCAGTTCCTTCACTTCTACCCTTGTCTTAGTGCCAACATCTTAAATTAGCTGCCAGAAGTAAATACAAAAATGATACTGTCCTCATAATGTACTCCTCTGATATTACTTTCTCCCGTACTTTTCGTTTTATTTTTGACCTCGATTGTACCACTGCAAAGCCCATGTTGTTTGCATTGATTTCCACAAGCTTTTTGTGAGCATAAAAGTAGCAAAATTGTTTGCTTCCTCAAGGCTTTGAGCTTCGAACCCTTTGGAAACAATACATCCCTTTTGGTTCAGCAAAGCACTGTATACATCTTCAGTAAATACATAGGTTGTGAATCTGTGTAATTCTGTAAATAATACATGGATAGTAAACTTTGCAAATCTTAAATTAACAAGCTAGAAGTAGATATTTCTAGACCATGTCTATGCTAGAAGAATTCCTACTAAAGAATCTTTAAGATAAATAAATCTCCTTTTTCTTCAGATACCTACAGTACAGACATAGTGTGATACTGAAGACACTGCCAGCTGAGACCACAAAGTATCCATTTAAAGGCTCAGTTTTTGTAGTCAGACTAAAAATGTAGAGTTTGAGGTACCCAACAGATAAAAGACAATCTGTGATTTTATGCATTCATCTGCACAATATTTCTGAGTTGAGCTGATGGTTAAGTGTTACAGATAATAAGTGTATTCATTCTTACCATTTGTATTAAAAGGTTTTCGCATTTCCAGAGATGGTCATCTAGGTCCATCTGACCTTGTGCTGAAACTGGATTGTTTTCTCCATTCACCAGAGCCACTGTTTTTGTAGGGACAGAATTTGCCTGGTAGTAGTTGGTTGAGTTTTCAAGGCTGTGTTTGAGTCTTCCCTGGCTTTTCCCTTTTCTTTAATTTCATTTCCTTCCATGATTTACTCATATACAAACTGAGAAATGTTTTTTCTCTCATTTACAAATAATAAGCCTCTTTCTTATCTTATCTTATCTTATCTCTTATCTTTAATAGCCTTTAAGTTTTCTCACTTTCTCCTTCTGTTCCCAAATACAAGTACATACTTTCTCAAGATTGCCTACAAGGTCTGCTTAGTGTTACAGGTGTGAGGTTCCCACTCTGTCTGGTTTGGTGACAGAGAGGAAGCTGTTCTGCATCAGGTCACTAACACCAGTATTCAGCACAAGCGCAGTAGATTCTCCTGATGACTGTGCTGCTAGCACAGGAACTGCCAGTCCTGTCTTTCATTTCTTGCCCCATCTGTTTTGCTTTCTTGATGTTGTAGCAAGAGCCATTGCAGAGCACTGTTTGTGTTTGAGTGCATGCAGTCAAGATGAAAAGTGTAGGAGCTGCATAATGTCCAAACCAAGCTTTACCTTTCTCAGGAACAAAGATCATTTACTCAACCATTTTACAAATGTTAGGTCTGCCATTTGCAGCAAATACCCATCCTAGAGATTCTTGCTTTTCTCATCTATTTTCTATAAAATTATTAGTTAGACCTCAGAGGCAGTTACTCTGACAATTTTCTTTGCAGTAAATAAGGGTAACGCTGTTCACCTGCTTCATGGCACATGAACATTAACATTCAGCCATGTCAGTATTGATGAAAATATGAATAATACTTATTTTTATATACACATAGAATGCCAAAGAAAAGAAAAGGGAGACTGGCTACACATCATGGTTGATATTTTAATATTCAGAAAAGGCAAAAGTACCAGATTGGTTATCACAATTGAATGAATTATACGGGAAAACTCAGTCATGGAATTAGAAGACTGCCAGAAAGGACAACAAAAGATATCTTTAAGATTTTATTTGGTTTGGGGGTTGTTTTTCATATTAATCTTCAAAATCCAATAGACTTAAAAGTCTTTAAAATATTTTAGCATTAAAACTTTTACAAACACCTTGTGTTGTTTCAAATACATAATCTCATACTTCACTGTTAGATGTTTTAAAGTGGATTCTGAGAACTTAAGTGCATTTTAAGAACTTTACAAAAAATGCACACATACAAAAAAATTCCCCTTTATTGGAAAGATATAAAGACAAAACAATTTTGTTGTCCTGTTTAAAAATTCTGGTTCCCCTTTGCAATTCAGGATGGCTGCCATCTGTTTGGCCTTTCCCATGAGGATTCTGCTACAATGATGAACTCTGCAGCATGTACAGAAATTGCTCTCAAGCCTATGTTAACAGTCCTGATAATATATTTTTTAGGTTTCCTCTACGCTCAGAACAGTACCAAACGCAGCATTAAAGAGCGATTTATGAAGCTCTTGCCCTGCTCGGCTGCCAAAACGACATCTCCTGTTACTCAAAGCAAGTTTTATTTTTCATTTGATGTTTTTTTAGGTTTGCATGCATCAAAAGTTATATTTTCATTAACTGCTAATTTGAGAGAGAAGATATCTGCTGAAATAATCGTATGCTCTATAGAGGTTTAAAATCAAGTGATGAACAGGTTTGCGGGCTGGTAGCAGACTTGACTGTGCAGAGCAGGATGGCAAGATACCAGTGCCAGAGTCTGTTGCATCGGAGCTGCTGGGTTGGCACTTGTGCTCTGCAAGCTGGCTGAGAAGTGACTCCCTGGTTAAATTCAATACCTGCTCTCAGTGTATTTGAAAAGTGGTATCTTTTTTGTGTACATGTGTGCATGTGTCTGTGTGTTTTTCTTATCCAATATATAGGGATGGTATCTGTGGTACTGGTCTGGAGGAAAGGTTTGGCCCTGCAGGTTTTGACTTATGTAATATAAAACTATTTAGGGAATGAGACCTAAAAATAATAATGGTATTGAAAAAAAAGTACGTGAATGTAGAGATAAAAGAAAAGCACAGTTTAATGTCTTGATGTGCTGTGAGGAAATAAAATCTCTCCAGGGTTGCTAACAGATAAAAATAGGGAAAGGGAGGGAGGGAGGTCCATCCATCCATCCATCCATCCATAGATATATATACCTAGATAGAGATTAATTATGGTAATAACACTAATGTCTTCCTATATAAATTGAGTACTATAACTGATTTTAAAAAATGTCTGTGGACCCAATTCAGTCTAGATTAATTTGGCTTAATTCTAGGCACTAATCTAAGCACCTAAAATTTGAAGCTGAGTTGTCCCTGTGCTGCTTATATACTCTTCTGATAAAGCATATAAATCAATCTAAAGTAAAAAAAAAAACAAACCACTTCCAAGACCAGTTCCTTGTGTCCAGTGATTAGGGGATGACATGAGACAACTTGGTTACAAACACAGGCCCCCTATTAAGTGTCTAGACTTCAGTGGTATGAATCTAGGCTTTTTGCTACCTCGCTTCACTGTCTTTCATATGCTCTTCCATAGAGAAGACTGTGATTCTTGCTTTCCTTTCTAAGTATTTGAGATCTCAAAGATGAAAATCATTAAAGATGTGGATGCACAGTGATGTTTTCATGGTGGCTTTAACTGGCGCGCTTTACTTGAAAACAGAGTAGCTTACAAAGGTCACTTACAGTTGTGTTACCTGATATTAGTTCATTATGTAGAAGTTGCATTCAGATACATAACCTGAGCAATATAGCCTTAGACTATAAAAGAAATCACAGAAAGGTTTGGATTGGAAGAGACCTTTAAAATCACCTAGTCCAACCCTCCTGCCATGGGCAAGGGCATCTTTCATTAGATCAGGTTGCTCAAAGCCCCATCCGACCTGACCTTGAACATTTCCAGTGATGAGTCATAGAACAGAAAAAGGAAATAGAATAGAAATATTACAAGGTTTGATCTGTTTTTCTGAAGTTGTTTGGAGAGCAACACATCCTTAGTGCTTCAACATTTTTATGCAAGCTTTTTTCTACACAGGTAGCACAAAAATGATTCAGTCTTACTAACCTTGACTATGCAAAACTTGTATTTTCTTGCTTTATTTTATAAACTAGAAGTCAAAATAAAACTTGCATTAAATATTCCATATTTGAGAATCAAATAGTAAAAAAAGATGTATTCAGCATTTTTCTCTTTATTCTTGTCAATAATGAAATGCTATATTAACTAAGACTATTATATTAAATGAAAATATTATATTAAATAAGAATATCATTGTAGACACACATTGTTATTGTCCCATTTTGACAAAATGTGCTATTTGATGTCTGCTAGTATGAAAGAAGTAACATTGTAATGCACATGAAGTAACATTGTAATGTAATGAAGCCAGAACTACCTACAATAACAACCATATTATGTGAACGCGTTAGAACTTTTAAGGTGGCTATTTTTAAAACAAGTACTTTGTTGAAATATGCGTAGTCTGAATTTGCACTTCTGTGCTTATCTTCTATCAATATGTGCAGAAAAAGGTTACTTGAATAAATAAAATCTTATTTCAGCATTCCCATTGAACAAAGCATGTCAATGAATGCTTTTTTGCTTTAGACTAGTAAGCCTAAACTTAAATCTGTCCTTACTTAGCTAAATGTTTAAATGCATATGCTAGAGATAGGACTAAACTCAAGAATGGTTTTGGTAAAGAAAAGTATGTGTGCATGCAGTTATTAAGTAGGTAGGGGAGCTATAATTTTGGGTTTGTGCAGGCAAACGCATGTGCACAATTTTTACAGGTATGAACTGAGTCCTAACTTTGGATGTACTTCTCCAACTGCCTTTATTTGTGGAGTACATCTGCTTTTTGCATTGCATTTACCATTTCCTTCTTTAATGAACATTGAAAGGTTCTAAGCATAGATCCTGTGACAAATATGGTAAAAACTTTCTTTAGTATTTAGCTAGAAGAAAGCTACACATTAATGAAATCAGTAAGAATATTTTATTAAATATGTTAATGAGTGAACACTAACTTGTTTCTGGTTTTCAATTGACATGTGTTAGCCTTTTATGAAAAAAAAAAACCCTTGACTTTCTTAGGCTGAAGAAACTAAACTGAAATAACTAATTTTTCATTAATACCATATAAATCATTAGTGCTTGGGAAATACATATATTTTCACATATTTTCCCTGCATATTTTAAAGTATAGATTTTTTTTTCCAGCCTGGATAACAGTAGCCGTAAGTGTGAAAAAAAAAGACAAAACCTGCAAGTGACTCATGCAGGCTATAGTATTTTCTAATCAGCATAGTTGGCACATTATAAGAAAGTTACAGAGATCTTATATTTTGATTATTTATTTCTATAAAAGACTACAGAAATAGAGTATGAATAGACCATCGAACTGAAGCATTTAATTAAGGGAAAAACTACATAGTCACCCCACTGCAATCTTCTACATTCTCACAGAGACATTAAAATGCAATAAAAAATCTTTATTGCTAAAGATATACCAAACATTGTGCTCAGTAGCACATTGTCTGGCCTTTATATCTAGCCTCACATTTATTATATGTATTCATTTAGCTTCTAGAAAAGCTTTTAGATGTCTCTAGGTAGCCAGATGTTTCACAAATGGATGGTTAGAGAGCTCATTTCCAGTGAAGTCCTTTTCTGTAAAAAGAATAGCCATTTAAACCCCATATAACTTTTGGCATATAAAACGCAAGTGACTTTTCAACAATTTTTATTCTCAGGTTGATTCTTTTGTCAATTTAGTTATAAGCACCTAGTGTTGACTTGCAGTTGACAAAAATCAGCTGCATATATGCAGCATGATATTGTTGTAGAGTCTTTAGTGACTATATAAAGAATATAAAAGATCAGTCCCTTAAAACATGATGGAAAGGCTTTAGAAACTGTGCAAAATGAACCCTGGATGTTCTTATGCAGAATTAAAATGAGACTCAAGAACTTTGCTATACCTTCCTTAGAGAAGGAAGACAGCTTCTTACTCTGGAACTACTTTATTCCAATTTCATCTATAAAGGCAGGATTTTCAGTATTTTCCCTTTGCATCTCAGTGTGTCCTTTCAAAGAGAGCTGAAATCGCCTTATAATTTTGTGAATTCAGATACTGCACTTTAAAACTATTATCAAACATCATAAGGTCAATATAAAGTTGTTTCAGTCAGTTGGAGTTTTTGTCAATAGCATTTGGATTGGAAGTTTCCACAAAGATGGTAGTGGTCTACAAGTCATATGAGAAAAATAGATGAAAATGTAAGAGAAACATATTATTGTTTTTCCATAAGCCAATACACAATATACATTCTGAGATAGGACTGTGGGTGACACAGAGTTCATCTGGGTGACACTGAAATCATCTTCCTGAGATGAGTGCTAACAGCAACATCTCTATGACAGGGGAAAAGACAAACCCCTACAGCTTTGTGAAGATTTATCCAAATAGTCTATATATTATAACTGTATCTATTTAAAGGTTGTTTATTTTTGTTTAGCTGAACTATATCTTCTGATGCCAGAATTCTTCAAAGCAGCTAAAAGGTATTATTACTGTATTGTAGCAAAACAAAAATATGTGAAGATGTAAGCATAATACTGTTTTAATATAGTACTCTATCTAATATTGTGCTCTTATGAAAATTTAACTGAATAAAACTTTATTTTAAGAATGCAGTCCCACGCTCCGTTGAAATAAAATATGTATCTTCAGCATTGTAGAAGTAACATTTAGACATGTTCTCTAGAGTTACATTTCTAAAGTTGGTATAACTCTTAAACCAGAATAAGGCAGTGATTTGATTAAATTAGTCTGGAGTACTATATAAGCTATGTTTAATGCTGGGAGTACTTAAAAATGGGTACACACATTCGTATTTTTGATCAGATATATGGCTGGCACCCTATATAAAAATACATATTTTAAGTGTCTTGTGCTATTTTATTGAACTTTAACATTTAAAACTCTACTGGAAAAACAGCATTGCTATCTCTCATTCTTTTAGGTCTGCACTCAGCTGTAATCCTTGAATGTGTATATCCACATAATAATGAGGTCACTGAAATAATCATGTGCCCGCTTAGGCTGCAGAATAATTGTGTTTGCCCTGAAGGTCTTGTTATAACACACGCAAAGTAAGGTCTGCTGTTGAATGTGCAACATCAGTCTCACACACCTTCCAAAGCACCGCTTCACAATAAAAGGAGAACACTGAAAATCCCAGTCTGATACAGTGAATTGACATCCATTAACTAACCAAGGGAAAATTTTCAGTATTCTGCAGTCACTAAAGTTTTATAAAATTGTTCTTTGTTCAAAGAGTCATAGAAACAGAAAAGCCATACTGAATGTCATGCACGCCCTTGCAGAATGTTGGCTTTCCAGTTTATTGCTCTTTGTACTGATGTGGTAATATCCAGACCGCTGGATCATCACTGCTGTTCCCTGTCCCTGTGCAGCTACGGAAGCAGATAGATACCCTTTCTTTATGACTTCAAAATGAACACATCATTTGTCTTAAAAGCTGCAAAAGGCATTCTTTAAGAGAATGCCATTTAACTTCCTTTTTTTCCTGCAAGGGTTAGATATTTCTACATCCTGTTTTTCTTGTTGAGCTTGCTTTCTCTCTCTCTTGTGTTCTGCAGACACTGTAGAAGATGAAATGGAAATGGCCACAGTACGACATAGACCTGAAGCTCTTGAACTGCTGGAAGCACAGAGTAAATTCACTAAGAAGGAACTTCAGATCTTATATAGAGGTTTCAAGAATGTAAGCAATTCCTTTTTGAATTTGTCATCCATTTACAGAGTAGGCCACTGCAATCTCAGCAGGATCAGGATGACTGACAGTGGAGCTCATGGGATTCAGTAGCTAAATACTGCATGTCTGGTCAGGTGAGGAAACAATCACTCAGCAACAATTGAGCTATTTAATGACTAAAAACCAGAAAGTATCCAGAAGATAATAATTATAACTTAGTATGGTAAGAGTTTCTTCAAGGACAGATTGAGAGTTGTATTGAGGTTGTTTGTCTAAAGATGAAATAATGGGAGAGAACGTAAGTGCTGAAGAATTTGGTGAGTCAGAGGAAAGATTTTGATTTTTGTCTTCACAATAGCTATCACAAGAAGTAGTTGGCTTAAATTGCTCTAGAGGAATTTTTGGTTAGGTGAACAGCAGTAGACTTCTTCAGTCCTTCCTAGCTCCACCAATCTATAGACTCTCTAGATCCCTGTACTAGGAGTCATTAGTTGTGATTCTTTTGCTGAGATATGTGCTGTATCAGCAGAACCAATGTTTTTAGTTGGCAGAGATCCCCTCTGAGGATCCTAGTACATGGGTGCAGTCTACCTCCTTTTCCAGTGTGTACTTGCTGTTCGGTAGTGCTGGGCTTGGTGTTGGCATGTAAGGTACCTGTGGTTAGTACAGCAGAGAAATAAGACACAAAAAGATTTTAGTAAATAGTGTTAAATTCTGTCTCTATATCAAAAGGAAGAGCTGCCTCTGATTTCATTAATATTATATTTTAATAAAACTGCTTTCTTAAAAAAATAGCCTTTTCCTCTCCTTTATTCTGCTATCTTTCATGTCATTGACACTTCTGTAGGCTATTACATGCAATTAACATTGGATAAAAATTTTTTTATATTAAAAAGAATAATAGCAATTGCTTGCAAATCATCAGTGTGTAATGTTAATCTATGTACTCAGCTCTGAGTACTGCAGCTGTGCAGGTGCTAAGTCTCCTGCTGAGCTGGAGGTAAAGATAAAGTTAATTGCATTTATCACCTTTTGATTGTTTTTCTTTCACCCTTACAAAAGGGCCGCCTTCTTGCCCTTGGCATTTACTATGCAAATGAAATCGTATAATAAGGTATAGTAATGCTAAAAGAACAATGAAGCTCAACTATGGGATCAGAGAGAATATTTTCAATAGCTTGTACAAGAAATCTTGCAGAATTCTGAGATATCATATATTTTGTAATGAAAGAAAGCCATGCAAAGGGATGTTTTAAAAGTACATTGCTATTGAAAACCTACAATGCAAGTAAAATACAGTCACTTAATGTGTCCTGTCTATATATCATCCTCAGTTGCAGAAGGTATATAATCTTGGCATGTTAGTGATTAACAGTGATTGCTCTTAAAAGCTTTTCATTTCCTCAGAGTACTAGAGAACATTCCCCTGCTAATGAGAGTATTCCCTAGGTATTGCAAATCATGAAATAATGTTCCTAATTTTCTAATGCAAAAAGGTACAACATATAGTGGATAAAATAAGCCTTCTGACTGTTTCTCTAATAATAATTATTTTTAGAGTCTCAGAAATGAAGGACCTTGATAATTCTCTGCATAAAATGGGTATGGAAAAAGAGAATAGATTATAAGGAAGTATTTTAATTGATTACCATATTACTTTTTTTTGCAAAGAGGAATTCCAGCTCTTCATAGGCTTTTGTGTTCTAAGATGTAAGTTCTCCTTACATCAAAGGAGTGTCGATGGTAATACATGGTAATACATCTTTATTCAGGTGTTTCATTTCCTTATCAGTACATGATAAATCAAGACACACATGTACAAATATATTTGACTATATCGAGCTAATGTGTATGAACTTTGGGGGTTTTGTGTTTAACATAATGGAAAAAATTATCAATGACTTTCAAAAATGTTGTAAAGCATGCCCTGGGGCTGATGAGTGTTATAAATCTGTTTAAAGAAATATTTTTTAATCCAAGCATTAGACTTCAGAAAAGAATGTTTTCAAAACTTCCAGTTGAGTTGGGGTTAGTTTTGTTTCTGATATTTATCAATTTCTACTGCAAAATTTTGTCCTTGATCCAGTTCCCTAATTACTTCAGAGAATGGGTAGGACAGGTCTGCCTCAACTCTTTGAGCAGCTTGCCTGTGCAGATTAGTTAATCTTTCCTATCACGCATCTAGCTTTTTTCATACAGTTTGAGCAGCTTGGGTGGGTACTGAGACAGGATGGCATTTCAGTGCCTCCCATAGCCTGCACTTGGATGGTCTCCCCCAACAATGCTCAATCATCCCCTTCTGTCTGCCACAGGCCACCTCCATTCCGCTCCCATTCTTTCTGATCCAGCTTAATGCTATCCTGCCAATATCTCCAACCCTGTGTGCTTCATATACCAGTATATACTGGAGACCACCCAGCTGGAAAACAGCTTTGCAGAAAAGGACCTGGGATCCTGACGGACACCAAGTTGAACATGAGCCAGCAATGTGCCCTGGCAGCAAAGGCAGTGAATGGTGTCCTGGGCTGTATTAGGCAAAGTATTGCCAGCAGGTGGAGGGAGGCGATTCTTCTCCTCTACTCAGCACTGGTGAGGCCACAGCTGAAGTACTGTGTCCAGTTCTGGGCTACCCAGTACAAGACAGACATGGACATATTGGAGAGACTCCAATGTAGGGTAACAAGATGACTAAGGGACTGGAGCATCTCTTCTATCAGAAGAGTGCACTGTGCACTGGCAGGAGCTCAAGGGAACTGTAATGCAGACTTGGGTACTAAAGGCAGTGTAGCTAGTATCAGCATATTTATCACAAGCACTCAGGTTAATTCAACAGAATTATGGCCTATATATGGATTTTTGCTGATCTATATTTGTATCACAGCAACTCTATCCTTATATAGAGCCTAAAAAATGCAAGATTTTCAACGGTTAAACTGTAATACTACCATAACATAAAGTATCTGTAATAGTGCAAACATTTTACAACCACATGTACTGGTAGGACAAGGTGTAATGGCTTTAAACTGACTGGAAGAGGGTAGATTTAGATTAGACATTAGGAAGAAATTCTTCACTATGAGGGTGGTGAGACACTGGAACAGGTTGCCCAGGGAAGCTGTGTATGCCCCATTCCTGGAAGTGTTCAAGGCCAGGTTGGATGGGGCTTTGAGCAACCTGGTCTGGTGGGAGGTGTCCCTGCCCATGGCAGGGGTGTAGGAACTAGAAGATCTTTAAGGCACCTTCCAACCTAAACCATTCTATGATTCTGTGATTCTATGACTGATAACTTTAATGAATACAAAACTTTAATTTTTAGAATGGAAAAGACTCCATACCTTCTATGGTATTAGTAGAGATAAGTTGAAAACTGACATTTCTTTCTGAAGAGCTTGGATGTCTCTATATGATAACACCTAATGGTCTCTATATGATAACACCTAATGATTTAGGTGTGTCAGAAATTAATGAATAAGAAAACTGTAATTTTTTTCCAGTATATTTTAAATAGCCTTTATAGCAAGCACATTTTTCCCCCTGTCTTTTTGCAAGCATAGTGGAACGAGATAGGTCCCAGACATGATAAAGAAAAATCCAACCGATGAAATAGATGCAAAGCAGTACTCAGTCCCTCTACTTCTGTATCCTGTCTTCAAGAGTGGCCAGATAAGGGAAAGCATGTAAGAATAAGCAAAACTTAGAATGGTAATTCACCTAACATACTGTTCTGTCTCCTAGCACTCTACTACGGAAATACTTTCTTTGCTGAAAGTTATATCTTTGTGTTTTACATACTTTAACCAAATTTTCTTCCATAAACTTTGATAATTACTTTTTCTACCTATCAGGGTACTTTGACATCCACAGCATCCTGTGGGAAGTTAGTTCCATACCTTATGTGAAAAATAATTTGTTTCTATGTAAAAGTTGCCTTTTATTTTAATAAAATATCTATAGTATTTCTGCTATGAGAAAATGAGTCACTATTGCCATTAATTCTCCAAGACATTCCAACATTTTCTACTTAGCCCCTTCTTTTCGTAACTGAGAGGTTTGTCTATGTAATCTGTGATTGTATGTAACCGACTCCAGCCTGCTGATTTCTCAGAATCCTGTCTAGTTCTAGGATGTCTGTTTTGAGATAGGGAAGACCAGAACTTCTCACTCCTTATGTCCAGTTATTTATTATTTATGACTTCAAATTACTTATGTACAGTTCTGCTTGACTTCAGAAGAGAAAGTAGCAAGTATTCCCATATTTCTGTAGTATAGGTGGTGTTTACAAAGTTTGAGTTATTATGTGGTATTTACTTAGACAAAAATAAAAACATAAATGTTTAAAGATATTTTAATTTATTTAACTTTCCAGTGTAAGCAAATTACATGCTAAATCCAGCAAAACGTCATTCAAGCAGAAGGTGCATAGGGTCTCAGATAGTATCTTGGTGTGTATGTACACACCTGAAAGCTATAGAGAGTCTCAGATCACACTGTAGTATAGCTGATGCTCTAGAAAGCAAGAAGTAGAAGATAACTGCAGGAAAGGTCCAAAGACTATTTGAATGCCTGTTGTGACAATGGCTGTTTTGGTAGTAGTCAAGGTCAACATTTAAAACACACTAAAAAAACCACAAGGAGGTAGGATAAGCACCTTCACATGACCTCACAACTCTTATAAGGAAAAGCATCAAGGGAGAACATATGTCTGTATTCAGTAATTTTGCCATTTTAAAGCTTCTATACTACCCTTGAAAAACGAGCTTAACAGAAGTCCTAAGCCCTCCCCAGGCTCAAAAGGTTGTCCCCAGCGCTCTGGTTTTGCAATGTTCCTGCACTCTTGTTGATGAATTGTTGCTCAGCTGCCATCACAATGGGACCTTCCCATTTTCTATTTGGCTTCCTGTCATCCCATTTCTTGTAAATTGAAATTGTGATTGCTGCAGTCATTAACCTTTCAAACTAGTGGCTCTGTGGCAGACCTAGTACAAGTGATACTTCACAATAAATTGCACAGGCTATTGAGCGTGCACTCAACATATGGTCTTTCTTTCTCTTTTGTCCATTGATAGATCTCTCACAGTTTTGAAAATGTCCTGAGCTATGGCACATTTCCATTTTAAAAATACTTAGATAATGCTTTTCGTGCACAAAAGATGCCTCTATGCTAAACTTAAATGTTAATGACCTTTTAATTTTTGTTGATTATTCTCATGAAAAATTCTGTAGAACTCTGTGTTGGGAAGCTATTAGACTTTCCTGGAAAAGTGAAGGGATTTTTGATGAACATTGATCTTACCCAGCTGTATATCAGAGAAAGTGTAAATTGATGTCACGCATGCATAAAAATGCACAGATGCATACTGTGGCTTTAAATAGGCAGCTTCGTACTTCTGACATTTATTGGGAAAACAACATTTCTAAAGTACCTTTTTTTCCCTGTTGCTGTTAGCAAATGAGGCAAACAATGACAGTAAGATAATAACTCTGATAAATTTACAGATCAAAGGTAGATTCCCGCGTCACATGAGCCATCTGTATAAGAATACATTTGTGCATAACTCAAAATATTTATTCAAAGATTTTTCCATTTCAATTATGGTTTGATGGAAGCATTGTATTACTGTATGTTACATTTGTGAGTCTCACAGAAACTTTAATGAAAGCTTATTTAATAGGTTATAAAGCTCATTTATTGATTCTCTAGAGCATTTGAGTTTTGCATGATAAAATACAACTATTCCCATTGTCCTTTTCTGGAAAATTCCTTCCATTTTCTTTGATATCCTGTTAGTCTCTTACAGAAAAAAATAAGTGAGGAGAAATTGCCTGTTTTATCTAATTGTCTTTCCAATCTAATGAGTAGGAAATAACATATGGTTATTTCCTATATGGTCATGTGGGTGTATCTGTATGTAGATAAGTTATGTCTACATACCCAACTGTTAGAATATTCATAGGGTATTTTTGATAAGCTGGACTAAATGGCCTCCAGAGGTCTCTTCCAGTGAATAGTTTCATCAGTTTCTGAACTACCCACATGCAGATTAGATAAGTAATTGAATTTACAGTATTAGCGAATGGTTTGAAACTGGTTGCTGTTTCTGTATCGTACACAACAGCCCAATCCCCTCAAAACACCAATACACTTTCAGTGTGAATTTTCACATTGTTAGCTGTAAAATGTCCCCCCAAATAAATAAAATCTGCATAAACACTTGCTATAGAAATTCAGGTTGATGTTAGGTATGGCTTTGTATAATGTTGGCACCGTGACATTAAAAAAGAATTTGGGATCACTGAGACACAGCATCTTATGTCATTGTTAACGTTAGCTTACAAGAAAGTCAAATTCAAAGTTTTGATGCTGATTTTCAACACCAGTTCTAGACTGCATATGATAAGTGCACATATTATGTATTAAAAGCTCTCTAAAATTATCAGTGCTCGACCCAATGGTATGATGTTGAAAACTTAAGTTTAGCACCAGCTCTCATTACAGTCAGTTTATTCAGAGATAGAGCCTATGAACTGCAATTAAGAAAGCCGTCAGGATGGCAAGGAAGCCACTTAGGTTGGCTAATATAAAATGCTAGGTACAAATATTTATCTGAATTTATACGCCTCTTCACAGCCTGTGGGTCTAAATATTAGGCACCTGCATGAGCTACAATGATCTGCTGAGAAAAGGTGCCTGAAAGAACAAGGTAGCTTTATCCACATTTGGTATAACAACCTGGTAGATAGAGCATTTTCAGATGTAATGAGAGTTTTTAAAACTGAAAACTAAAAAAAAAATATATATATATAAAAGTAATTGGGACTTAGAAGAGGAACATTGAGTTGGTGTACTGAATAAAAATAATTTTCATTGTGTAAATAATTTCACTAATCCTGAAATTTTTTATTTAATGATGAAGATGAAGGTTAGGTATATACCGTGCATTTTGCAGTATACACAGTAGCTTGTGCAAAACCTGAAACATCCTAATGTGATTTTGAGGGTACTGAAGTTAAGATTTTCAGACTGGTTTAAATTTTCTAATATATTTGTACACACGATATTCTAGGAACACTGAATATATTTGTTTTCCTCATTGTAATTGTAATTTACTTCATAAGAAAGGACGTATGAGAAATGTCTCTCAGTGTCCTACACATAGATGACTTTTACCTTTACGGCTATTCTGTTTGCACAACCTCTGCTCTGTGACTAATAGAGATGTACAGCTTTGTCTTTCACTTCTCTTTCCAATGTAGTTTCTAAGATAATGTCTTGACTAAAATGTGTTTAATACAAATGGAAAATGTGTCTCCTTACATTGTATTTGTGAGACACTAAAAGCTGACAAGGGAAATAGGTATTTAACTATAAAAGGGATTAAAAAACAGGGTAATGCAAAGAGCTTGAATACCTGTGTGATGATCCAGAGATTTAGAAAGTCCATTCCATTTTCCTTGCTTTCTTACTTAACCTTTTCCACCTTTTCTAAAGCATGACAAGGGGCAAAGACAACATAATCCTCTTAGTTTATCTCTCTGGAACACCATGTACTGTGAAACAGGAGGTTTCACACTATGAGAAATAACATTAGCTTGGATCAGCTATCTCTGAGTCATCAGTGTCTCCCATCTCACACAGTCGATAAAATGTCTTCAGTTCACTGTGGTCCCATTCAGTTCCACACTGAATCCATGTGTTGGTATTGTAATGAATAAATGCAGATTCAAGATGCAGACTTTCTGACTAAACAGAAGAGAATCTGGAAAAAAAAATACAGATCAGTTAAAGGTTCCCACCTTGTTCTCCTAGCTAACATGAAGAAAACACTGAAACCATTTGACCTGTATCCCTCTGTGACTCTGAGTATCAAACAGGGGATGGGTTGTTTTACTGCATAACAGTGCATGAAATGTGCCCATTGAGCTGAGAGTTTTTACAGAGGTGCTGACCTCTCCACAACAAACAGTGTAGGAACAGCAGTGTTGTGGACATGAAGAGGATGTATATACAAAGAAGCACCAACAACTTGCCTTTTCAGATAGACTCAGTGATGACACCTGAATGAGTTGTGCCTCATGCATATAAACTTGTTAAATTTGTAGCACAGAAATGCCAATAAAATAGGAAAAAAAAATTCCGAATCTTAATAGAAAATCAGATAGTTATAATTCAAACTGGAAATTAACATCTCCCAGTGTTAGAAAACTCCTGTGACTTGCTTAGACAACTAAATAGACAACTGCATAATGAAACTCCAAGTGAGTAAACCTAGAAGATAGATATCATGTCTGCTGTCAACAGACAGATTTCTGTAAATCATCTTTTTCTATCTAAAGAGAGTTTATGAAGACATGTATAATGCACATAGCTCAAACCTCCATCTTTTTAAATAGAGTTTTTATTTACCCCTTGTGCTTCAGATCAATTATTTCCTCAATTTTAGAATACTGAAGAAAAACTTTTAAAAAAAAAACCTCTTGCCAAAGCAGAATTCTGTTATTATGTTTCAAAAGCACTGGCATTCATTTACTAGGGACTTAGAAGGAACTTTTCCGTATTTCAAACAAGGCTATGTGAAAATTTTTTTACAAACTGAACAATAAATAATGCTTACATTCATTATATATTTTCTTCAAGAGTTAGTCAAGAAACTTGAAACTTTTCAAATGTAAGAGTAAAAATAATTTGGATGTATGGTTTGACAGATCTAGAGTATAGTTGTCACAGATTTCCAGATCTTAATGCGTTCAGTGGCAATACTCATTTCAATTAGTCTAGCAGTTGCTGGCAGAGATTGAAATTTTCTTTTTGAAAATTGATAATGAAGTCAGTCCCTACAGTTCTCTTCATCTCATGACTTACTGCTGTTCATGGAGATACTTTGCGTCATGTTCACTAGGGCAAAGCTGTCATCTAGCGTACCAAGAATTGTCTTCATAATAGTGATTGCTTACTTCTGAATTATCTCTGAAAATTGTAGATGCCAAGTCACTATTCAAGCAGTGTATAAAAAGAGCATGACTTTAAGCACCCAGTATCAACAATAGTGCAGAGCACCAAATACCTCTGAAGTTGTTCTTTACTCTGAAAAAGTCAATATTATATTTTGCTGGAACTGTATTGCTCTGTGTGCTTGTCAGTCTCTCCTGTTGGAAATGGGCAGCACCCTGTCCCATGCTCTGGTGTGCTTTCAGTGGGGCTCAGGGTATGGCGGTGCTGCCAGTCAGGCCAGGCTGATGCTTGGTGTATGGTGCTCTGCCAGCCAGCTGCTCGGTGTCATTCAGCTGCTGGTAGAGCTGTTTTCTGCCACAGAGATTTCACGTGCATCAGTACATGATATCTGAGGAATATCAATGTCTATGTACTAGAATATGGGCAGAAACTGTCTTCTTTGGCTACAGCTTACTGCAGTTACTTTTTTTTTTGCCGCGTCTGGACTAAGCATTACAAAGCTTGGTGCTTGAGTTATGTGAAATTGTTGTATTCTGGTTTCTGGGTAATCACTAACATTAGAGAGGTAAAATTTGGTGCAATGCACCACTGACTGTATTGTAGTTTAAAAACTCAGTGAGTGGGCACCTCTTACTCTCCTTTCTCCCACCTGTCCCCTTTTCTTCATGAGGTGAGATAAATGCTAACTGTAGCTGCTATAAACACCGCACATTATAACACACAGTGTAAAATGTTTTAGTGAGCCAATTAATCAGTTGAAAAAACAGTGTTCAAAAAATTCCCCTACTTGGATTTATTGCTACCCATTTTCTTGCTTTTAAAGAGTTTTTATATAAAACATTATAAATCTATATTAAATCTGTATGAAGTGGTCTCCCTGTTACACTGCAGTTCAGAGACACAAAGTGGACGCATATTTTCAGGTGGGCACCCTAAACCTGCAAAATGAGAAGAGAGGGAATAAATGCATCTTCTGATGATAATTCTGGATGGTGCAGCTCGACCGTTTGGGCCCTGATTATTTCAAAGCTTTATAGAAAAAATCTTATTTGTATTGAACTCGGGAATCTGTTCAGGATCCCAGGAATTTCCAAGTAATTTTGGATCTTTAGAAGTCTGGGTTTTTTTCTTGTTTAAATTCCTGGCCAATTTAAACAAAATCAGCAATGTGTAGGTTTTGTCAGAAAGCAGTGAAACCATCAAAAGTCCTTTCTTGATTTCTGCAGAATTAATTTCTCATTAGAAATGCCTTTAGATCTGCATCTATGCTAAAAATAAACACTGATAAATCTTCTAATAAAACAGCAAATCACAAGTGAGAAAGCATCAAGGTCAAGTCTTTCAGTGTCATGGAAGCTTATTACAAGTCTTGAGTCAACCCGCATTTACCTTTGAGTGAAAGTCTAAAATCCAGTATCTAACTGAGCTCATATTCTTTAAATCATTAAATTTGTACCGTTGCTCTGCACTCCAACTATGTGAATGATTTTCATGTTAACTTTCAAGTAAGGGAATTTATTCAACCCAATCAATTCCATTGTGAAATATACTTAAAGCACCTTAGATATGGTGAGTATAACAGAAGAAATAGGAGCAAATAACTCAGAAGACAGCATGATTCAGTAAACACAGCATGAAACTAGAAGTCTAAAGACTCTAGCCTTTTGGCTCTCTGGCTGGCTTATTAACTGCCACACACCTTTAAAAGCCTTAACTATCACACTAAAAAGCTTTCTGGGTTGCAAGAGAGCATTATATCAGTGCTTTGCTGCCTGCATGGGTTCCACATTGACAACTGCTTAATTTATTGTCGCTGGTCTGACAGCCAAAACCTTTTAGAATGTCCCTGGCTATCTGAGAAATCGCTTCTCAGCCTTTGATCAAAGCCTCCTCAAATGCGCCCTGGGAACAAAGTGGGGAGCGCCAGTAGGGGGGCTGGTGGCTGTGGGAAACTGAACTTTCCCAGGAGCTGGAGATAGCAAAGTTCATCCTTACAGGAAAGAAAAATGAACACTGAATTCCTCGGCATTGAGAGTGAAAAATGTTTTCTGTGGGCAGTCTATTTGAGTGAGACCATTTACCCCTTCATGACCAACCTCCATATCCATCAACTGGAAATAACAGTAAACCTCATGCCTGAGGAAACACTGATCTAGGAAGCACTCTACATTGTATTTCTAACAATTATTTACTTACTCCATTTATGCATCTCTGACAATCTGACCAGCTTCACTGTGGCCTTGCAAAAAAGCATCAAGAATAATTTTTACAAGTATACACCCAGTAGGTGGATATAGCAGTATTTGTCTCTGGCATGCTATCTGCCAGCAATTATAGCTATCAAGGCAACAGACACATGATTGTGCTTGTGGTTAACCATGTCAGTACTCAGCACTGGATCTAGGTGCACGGGAAGCCTCTTGTACAAGCTACCAAATTTGAATCAATAGGCAGGAAATCCAGGTTCAATAACTAACTGCCATATTATCCTACTGAAAAACTCAGTTCAACTCACAGTCTTTTTTCACCTCTTTCCTAAGTTTTTCAGGCATAAGTTCTTTGTCAGTGTTTCTCCGTGTCTTGAATAACGAGTCCCCATTAAAAATCACAGTGCAGTGGGTGATTCATTGCTATTAACAAAGTTTTTAAACAGTTAATGTTTGTTACCTTCCTCCAGAGCAAGATGAGAAGAGTGACACAACATAAAACATCAGAGAACTTCAAAGTGAAAGCAAATGAAAAGTTAGATTCAACTTGACATCAGAGAGTAATGAGATATTTGTTTACCAGTTTTTAATTAGCTCAATAGATTCACCAATTCTGGATACTTGTAACATTTAGCTCCTGAATTTATGTTGTTGTTCTTCTAGACTAAAAATCCTGCCTCTCTTAAAGTCAGTTGCAAAACTTCATTGATTTTAATGGAACATGCCCAAATGGCGTAAAGATTTTTTGACCCTCTTCATGTGTTTTTCACTAAAAGAATGTATTCTCAAGGATTCCAGAGCTCTAGATAGAAATATGGCAATTACAGTTTTGTTCAGCTGATTTGTCCCCCACCACATTAATTGTCTGTGATGAAAAGAACTGTACATCCCTTCAGTCTGTCAGACAACTGTAATTTAGTGGCTCTAAAAATCTTCCAATCCAGTCCCAGAGAAAGATATTCCCATGAGGTAACACCAAAATGTATTATGTTTTTTACCAGTAGATAAGCACGTACCTGTCACTGTTGTCCTGTGCTGGAAATTTTTTTCTGGTTTCTTCAGAATATTTTTCAGCTTCCTCCTACGTTAAAAAGTTATGGAAGAGTATGCATCCCAACCAAGGTATTCCCACCATTCAGTTGGGAGCATGCTGGGTCTCTTCAGAACACTCAGTTGTTCAAGAGAGGACCTGAAACTGGAAGTTTCAGGTTTTGCTCTGCAAACGAGATGCCTTTCTCCATTTGGTCATTGCCTTCTGCATTCTGAGTTCCTGGAAGCAACATCTTTTGGGAAATCTCAGGGTACTCTAAGAAGTTTTCTGCTTCATTTCCCAATTAAGATCTAATTAAGATCCTAAGATTGAAGCCTGTCCCTTTTCTATTAATGTGTCTCAACACTAAACAGTCTAAATTATTTCTTGTTATATTTTAGTATAATTCTCCAGAATCGAGTCTCATATTGTCCCTCAGACTTGATCAAATATCCACATTGAATATGAGTTCTAAAAAGTCCACTGCACTTTCAGTAGTGATGAAAATATATAAATCAAGTCATACAGTATCTGCTTCAGTGAACAAGAGATGTAGTACCATCCCCTGTAATGAAGCCCAAGGTATAACAGACTTATTTTCTTATTCTGTTCTCAAAAGCTGAAGTTATGGAACAAAGACAAATTTTATGTGCCAAAAACTTAGCAGGTTTTGCAAGAAGTTTTTATGCCCAGCAATTTCAATCTCAATGAATCTCCATAAGGAATGATACAACTATGAGAAATGAAATCTTTTTCTTTAGGCCTACCCTGTATTGTACATAAATCTTTTTCAGATGTGTCTGGTTCTCTAGTTATCTTTTTCCCTTCTTGTTATCTGTTTTAACTGGGCAATGTGTTTGGCTTCTTTTTTGTTTTCCTATGCGACTCATATTTTCACAAAAGTATGACAGCAAAAATCAATCACCATTTGTTTAGGTTTATTTCAGTATTCAGTCCCAATGATTTGACTTATGCTACAAATTTTAGATATACTGCCAAAAGCAATGTATCAAGTATCCACATATGAAACAAGGAGAGCTTCAGAATAATCAAAAGGATATTTATGTAGGTTATTTAGATTTTTTGCTGTGCTAAAAAAAAGTTATCAGTTCATACTCCTGACTAAACTTCAAATTCCATTCTTATGCTTTTCTTATGTCTTTTACTGAATTATAGAAACACTATCTCATTTGTAAGTAGTAATGGTAAATCCTGGTGAATCAGGTACGATTTATACTAACATCAAGATCAGTTTTATAAATATATATTCAGGTAAGCACTTTCATTCTTATGTTTGCAATGCTGGGGCCCTTCTCTTGAGTGAAAGTGCTGTTAGCAATGGAGAAATTAAACCTTTGTTAAAAGATAAATTTATTACTATATAATATATAAATAATGAGTACGTTTGATTTCCTGCTTCTAACCTGTTCCCCATTGACTTTTATGCTCTTCTCCATTTCTTTTAGCTGACAGGATTCTGTAGGAGCTGAAATTCCTTGGTGCTTTTCATCATAGTCAGCACTAGCCAAATATTGATCTGTCTGCCTTTACCAGAAGAAACAAAGAACGACCACTCTGAAAAATACTAAAATAACATGAATTAGGACACACTTTCAGGCTGAATGTCTTTTATGCAGACATGTGTCCCAGGAATACAAAACTCAGAGTGTTCTTACTTCATGATTAAAATGAAAATTTATTTAGTGTCAGCACTTAGTATCAAGATCCAGCTGGCTGACGAACACGAAAACAATCAGATGAGCATTTTAGACAGAATATAGGGGGGTTTTTCCACCCCTGACATACTGACTTTGCTTCATAGGTACCTTGTGCTAAATTCAGGCTTTCTAATTTTCATATATGGCTATAAAATATTAGTAATCACAATGGGGCAAGTCTGCTAAATTTAGCAGAAGGTTGTTAGTACAGTTTCCTCCTCAGTGAATCTTCTGCTCTTTAAGAGTACAAGGAACTTCTAGGGAAAACAAAAGCACCAACCGAGCTCTTAAATTCTAGCTCCCTTGTGTAAGAAAAAACAAAATAAAGGCCTCCATGGTGTTAAGGTAGGGAATTGACCTATACTCAAATATTGCTGTTAGGAACTGGTAGTGTCCTTCATTATGCTCAAATGATTCACTTGAGGGAATGCATACTCCCAGGTCCAAGGGAGTGCATCTGAGCATCCAGCACTTGCCCACAAGGAGATATTCCTTCTCCTCTCACCTAGGATCTCAGTCGATTTAAAGGGACTTGACCAAAAACATTCCCAGGGGAACGTGTGAAAGGCAAGTCAGAGAAGCAGTGCTTAGCTCAATACAGCTTCTACCAAGAGGCCGAGTACCTTGTCTTCACCCAAGTGTTAACAGCAAACTGCACCGCTGGGTATCTGAAGCATGGGTTCCGCTACATTTCGTTTATAGCTCCCATATATTTGTGAAGTCAGGATTGTAAAATCTCCTCCTGTAGTGACAAGTAAGGGCAGCACCTTTCAGATGCCAGGGACTCATCCATAAAGTTTGATGTGTCGAGATTTGGGGTGAGCTTTAAAGCTCAAATCTTTAGTGATGTTGTTTATTGTTGTTTTGTCATCCGTGCTAATAATTGGAAACTAAAAATTACACTAATTAGTGGGCATTGCTAAACAAAGAACAGAGCTGATTAAAAGCGTTGCTGGCACCTCGCCTGCTGCATCGTGGAAGCAACCAAAGTGGTGTTATTTACTGTGTGAAGCCACACATGCTGGATGGGAGCCAGTTCCTTTATTTCTGCTTGTTTTCCTCTGTAACTGCCATAGGAAGCAGGGGTGGGAAGAGGCCTTTGTTCATTAGAGTATCTTCCAGTGGGAGGCTCAAAATCTTACACATCTTGGCAATACCAGTGCTGTGCCATTGGGAAGCATTATCGTAACTCTTCTACAGGTAGCTAAATAGAAGCAAGAAGTTTTGTGTTTTACCTGATGAGACAAGGCTTGAAAGGAGTTTTTACATGTATTTCACCAATGTATGTCAATGGAGACTGATGCTGTCAAATCCACTGACTTCCACAGTGTTCCTAGTAATGTAGACTGTTGCCACTGATTTATAAAATGAGTCTACAGCTTCTGTGACAGAAATGATAATGCAACAACCCACGTTCTTGCCCCTGTGAACCTTTAGCTGAGGTAATTTTACTGTACTTTAAATCAGAGAGGAAAGATCAAAAGGAAGGATGTCCCTTTAGGCCCTGTAATTACTGCACTCCATCAGGAGATGCCTCCTGCATTCTAGATCTTCCTTCAAAAACTGCTTATACTTTACATCTGTAAGTTTAAATGGGCAAATTCATAGGAAGGCTTTAGAGCATGGACGAGAGACCATCTGAGATAACCATCCCTAACCATTTCACAAAAAAGACACCTTTGTTTTGTATTACTCTGTATGTCTTTCATCCCATACAGCTTCTACAAAGAATAGAGAAAATATTACAAGCTCTCAAGGTTCACAAGTATCTTCAGGTATACAAGACTGGAGTATGTTATTTTATGTTCTGATCTATAAGGCTTAATTCTGCAATAATTGAAAACAATAGCAATCTGGTTTAGGAATAAATTTTGGCCCTCTTGAAGGCATCAAATAAGTTTGATCTGAGATACAACTTTTATCAGTGTATTTCATCATTCATCACTGTTTAGTTACAGCGTATTTCTATATGTTTTCACAGAAGTTATTTTTAAATATGTAAACCAATAACTGTTTCAGTAAAGAAAAGGTGCTGTGAAAGCTTTTTTAGCCATCCTGAGGAAACTAAGATGAGAAACCAAATCAGAAAAAAACCAAACAAAACAACCAAGAACTATTTCAGTTTCAATATATAGGAGGTTAAATTAACAGCTGTCCCTTTCTTGATGACATGAAAAGTAGAAGTGATAATTGAATTAAAAACACCAGTGGTTTTAAATGTAATTGAATTGAACACAGGCTGTTCATTAGAGAAAATGAGTGAAAATCCATCAAGCTAGAAATAGGTCATTATAAACATATTAATCTATATAATGTGTATTGTACATAGTGAGGATAATATCCCACAGATGAAAAGAATATTCATGTTGGCCTTAAAATTGAATTTTTCATAAGAGTAATTTCAAGCAGTGTAATAAATAATTTTTTTAAAAAAATGACACCACCTTGTATTTTGAGCTTTAAAAATTCCTACTTTCTGAGTATCTTCATGTGTCTTGTACATATTAATGCACTGGGACTCTCAACTCTTCTGCAAAGTAGGAAAGGCTTCACTAATGTACTAATTAGTCTTCATTTTACTCCAGGAAGCTTTTTTAGAACAAAAAATATATTAAATTATTTTAGCTATAACTGTATTTTAAGTACACTTTGTCCTATAGTTTACATGTGTTCTGCTTTAAATTGACAATAGCACAATTATGGAGCATGAATTATGCTCAAACTGGTAAATCCCTGATTTAGTACATTTCTGGTTTGTCTGGTATATCCAGATCAACATTAGCTTGAAAGTTCTTTGTTTATCAGCATAGTATAAATTATTCGTTAATTTAAATAAATACAGAATATAATTTAGAAGTGTTAGGAAAGTTAGCAAAATATTTCAGTTATTTAAGAGAATATGAAAATTGATTTGAAAAAAATCATGTTTCTGAGTTGTCTGAGGAATTACCTTCTCTCTCTGAGAAAAATAACTGACATTCTATTACTGAGTAAGTGGCATGAAGGTGGCAGCTCTATTTGTTGGCTAAAGTAGCTGGTAACTCAGCTACTAAACCAGTATAAAAGTTTGTAAAACTGGAGAGGTCTCCCTGGCTAGCAGGAGGAAAAAAGTAACACCTTCTTATTTATCCTGAGTGTATTTTATTTCTTTAATTGGAGGTATTATCATGTTATGAAGCCTCACTTTTATGGTTTCATCTGCACAGATCACCCCCAGAACGTTTTCTTTGAGCCTGTTTGGTTGCCACTGCCAATGAGCAGGCATCCAGTGCACACATGTTCAAAACTTTCTTTTACCCATCTCTTCCACTGCAGCCCACCTCTGCTTCTCTTCCCATCTCTGCACATTTCTTGGTAATTAACAGCAGCTCCTTCAACAGCTTTTCAGAAGAAAGGCAGGTGAGGGCTGGAGTTGCTCCATTATATCTTAGGCCTGGCCAGACCCCAAAATGATAGGTGTAAAGACAGAATAAAACTAATTGTCATCCTTTGTGAGTAGTTTGAGATACTTTTCTTCCAGTCATCCTCCCAGTCCTTTGACAAACTGGCTTTTATAGTGGGCAAACAATAAAGCTCAAGAGGAACACCAAGGTCGAAGAATAATATAATTGCCTGATCAAAAGAGCCAAAGTAGGTATCTCTTCTATAGTCACTGCAGTTATCTCATATATGCACTGGTTTCCTAAAAACTTCCTCAGAGCTCCCTTTTGATGTGCTGAGGTGCTGAAAGATAAATCTACACAAAGGAAATTAAATGTTTCTGTCATTCATCTAGTTTCAAAAAGAGGTGTTAAAAAGCAGGAGCCTAAATACTGACAATATAGCAGTCCAGAAGACGCCAGTTCAAAGAAGCTGTTCAGAGAAATGACTGGCTATAATAGATTACAAAGGCACAGGATTTTTCTTATAATTCATAGGAGAAGCAACCCCTTGAAATTTTACCAGCACCTAATGGACAATACTTTGCTTATAGTTCAATCTCTGTGAATTTGTTACCTTTGTTAGATACTTCTTGGGGGGACCTGACTATGGCAGGAAAAGAGCTGCTCTCCTCTCCCCACATCATCTGTTGTTTCTTCTTCTAGAAGTATTTAAAGCGAAGGAAAATTAAAAAGAAAAGGGGCATAAATGTGTTTGTCTGGGAATTTTTTAATCTATGTTGATGAGAAGAGAAAAAGACCTTTTGAACTATCTTACTATTCCCAGGTTAGTCTTCCGAGTCTTAATTTCTAGTGGTTTGTTCAGCCACATTTCAAGTATTTCAAGAGAGTTTCTCTGAATTAGTTTTTTGAGGCTGCTTCACAGGCTAGTGCATGGCATCTCTGTTCTAAGCATATCTTTTGAGGTGATTTTTTCAGACTGCATCTGCCTTTCCTTTAATGACATCAAAACCTTCTTTTCCCTAGAGACCTCATTTTGTTTGTATCCTCTACTTTGAAGTCCTGCTAAAATAATTTCACTTTTATTAGCTGCTGTAAGGTTTTTTCCCGGCTCTTGATGTTTCTCCTACATTGGCCAGTAATGTGATCTGCTCAGGCACAAGGCATGGCCAGCCAAGCAAACTGGCCAGCTAACGATATCCATGTGACCAGAACTCTTTATCCCCTCACTCGTCTATTTTCCCACACTTGTTCCTCCCCAAATCACCTAAATCCCTCCCTTTTCTCACCTTTCGTTCCTCACTAAACATCCCATAATAAGACGTGCAATCTCAAAAATTTCCCTACATCCCACAATGTGTCCCCTTATCCTGGGGCAGCAACCCCATTCAGTCCAAACATAGACTCATCTTGATGCTCTGAAACTGGGGCTGAGGGTCCCCTGGAACAGCCCCAGGAGGGAACAGGACATTGTGTCCCTGCCTCTCTGTCTTTAATTTGGCTTCCTATGCTCCTGGGATGTTCTGGAGGCAGCCAGGGCAGGGCATTAGTAGGGCTCCCCAACCTGCCATTATCTCTTTGTACTCCTCTGTGGGTGTGCAGACAAGGTTTTGCCACATACCCTAACAAATCCAGCATTGAGCCAGGAGCAGCATGCTTATAAAATATAAACAGTTTTATTAAGTATTAATAAAATATAAACAAGTTTAGTCTAGAAGTGTATTAGCTTGTGTTTTTGTTTTCTACTCTGCTTCAAGTACATTCAGTGGTCTGCAGACACGACTAAATTTTATACTGTGTCAGCTGGACAGTAGCTAAATTTCAGAGCTGTAAGGCATAGTAAAACTGTAAAAAGCCTATTCCTACATTGACCCTAGAGGAATAAGGTGCAGCAGCCATTGAACTATCTTCTTCCTGTGTTTGCAGGCTATGAGATTTTTAGAAAAATTCAGTGTATAAACTTCTCATAACTAACATTTTGTATGTGTAGGTCCACATCAAGACCTTATCCACTTCCACTGATTATTTGCAGTTAAATAAAGCACCTAGTCAAAATAGAACTTATTTTCATCGATAGCATACATACTTTCTATATAATCTTTGAATAGTTTTCTTTGATATCCAAGTAAGTAATTTTTCAAAATTGCTTCTGCTTGCCAAATTAAGATCACCCCTTTCTCATGGCCCGTAAGAGCTGCAGTTGCTGAGAGAGCACCGGGTTATCCTGTTTGCCATGAGAATTGACCCTATCAATGTTACATGATGCTATTACTTACACACACTCATGCTGGCCATCCTGAATTGCACCTGCTTTGTTTCCAGGAAAGGGTTCTCTCTCTGCATCCATTCTCTGGTTTATGCTACAGAAACAGCACAAAGCAAGATCTGACACAAAGTGAAAATGCAGAAGAATATTAGGAAAGATATTAATTCACGTTTTTCATAGAATGTGCCAGTTCTTAAAAGTGAGCTGGGATTTTTCATCTGTCTGATTGGAAATTTGCATCTATTTGATGCCTTCTTGGTTTGATCTCAGACTGTGATGTGTGACAAATGGGGTAATATTTGGTTATAGCCTTGTTAAAGGTTATGTGTGAAGGAGCTTCTGAAAGGAAATAAAAGATTAGGATCTGGAAGAGATTTTTTTGAGATGTGGGGATTCAGAGAGGGCCTGATAGACTTGTTTTTCCAAGAACGAGAAAACAGAGACTCTCTGAAATAAGAGTTGGTGTGTTATTGCAAGGGTAAAGAGCAAAGAGATAGGCAGCAGTCGGAGGAACTGAGAAGCGATTCTGGGGAGAGCTCTCCCTGTTTGGAGGGAAAGAAGCACAGAAACAACCAGGAACAAGATCCATACTTTGGCAGAACTGAGCAGCTCCAGAGGAGCCCAATGGATTGGCAAGTCTGGGAAAAAGAGCTCGGGTTAGTCTGTGTTGGAGGCAAACCTGGGGTATTACATTAAACAGTAGGCACTCAAAGGAGGCATTTAAAACAAGCTGTTGTGGATTTGCAGCTGTAGGAAGGAAAATTAAACACCTCAGAAACCTTCACATTGAAATTACCATCGTAATGCCATTGTTGATCTTTGGCTTTTATGTCACTTCCAGTTTTTATTTTTATTTTGCAACTTTAACTACATGCAGTGTAACTTTACCACCCCTGCTCAGCCAATTATCCCATCTAAACATGAGATATATGCATTTTCAATGACCCAGCAGCTTAATTGTAACAGGACTTAGAATTCTACTCATCATTTCAACAAACTCCAACCATTTTTTAATGTGACACTGCTTGTTTGAGAGAACTTTTTCCATCTGTCTCTGATCCTCCCATCTCACCCTTTTGCTTTTGTAACTACTTACTTTCCTGGTTGCAATCAACCTATGGTTATGGAGTCATTACCTCAACAGCAACACTGGGGAGTGAAACACTGTTATCTGAAGTGAACTGGCAAAACATATAGAGGCTATTGAGGGTCAGAGTTCTAGATTTAAGTTTCGAAAGTAGCAGTTGGTAAGATTTACAAGTCTACTTGGGTTTGGATCTAGCGTCGCATCTGCACAACAACTATTTGCCTGACTCAGCTGCTGCAGTACAACAGCTGATCAACTCTGTTCTGGCACAAGTCTTCAGGATGGCTCTCATGCTGCTGTCTATGTGTTTGGGTACAAAGGGGCCCTTTCAGAGTGAGATTTATTTGGTGTTTCTTCTTATTCCATGGTGTAATGAGATCATGTTAGACATGTTTCACCAAAGTCTTTACCTTTCCATCCGCAGAGGGACTGTTTGTGCTTTAGTTTCTGATGTGTGCTACTTTTGACACACATTTTATTTCAAAGAAGGATCAAGATTGGAGTAGTTTGTTAACTGAGTATCACTGGGCTTTTTCCAGATAATTTATATAGTGCTTAAACACTTAGGCGAATGAATTTTCAGATCACCTGAGTTCCTTTGTGGTTATATTTTCTATTAAGCCAGGAGAAACACTGTACATTTCAAGTATAAACTTTGCTGATATTATACATTCCAAGTATAATATAACTAAAAAAATGCTATCTGATAAAACATTGACTAATGGTTTGCTGATAATTTTGCTGAGTAATTTTACTACATAGCCAGTGATGTCTTGCCATGGGAGGCCAATGTAGGCTAAATACACATTAATGTGCACCGATTAAACACCAAATGCATGTGGCTTTTTTCTGAATAAAACTAGATGTTTAGTATAAAAACACTAATTGTATTTCTTAGTGTGAGAAGTTAATTTGGTATTGCAACCCATGTGAAATGCATAATTGTAATTTTGATCAGTTTTCTGCAAACATGAAAGTCATAAGAAGGCTAACATTTCAATCACATATATTAGAACAAACATTAGATATAGAAAGTCTAAATCAACCTTAGGTATGCAGCTTTGGAAGCAGGGAGTGCAGAAAGTTAAAAGTTAATTTTCAGAAAGGCATTAAAGACTGAAAAAAACAGAAGCTCCAGAACCTATTGCCCCTTGTCTCTAACGCACACCTTTCTGTCCTGGCCAGTATGTTCCTGTTCATAATGGCAAATTATCAAGGTCCACTTATCAAACAAAACCCCTCATCTCATCCCTTAGAAAAGCTCTGCCGCATACACAGACGAATTTCCAAGGCTGTTCAACAGCACAAACTTCCACTGAAATTAAGGACTGTCTCAAGCATCACCACGCTTCAGGGTACTGAGTGAAAAAGTTTTTTCTGCTGTCTAATATGAGTTCACAAACCTCAGACTGTGGCTACTGAACTTTTTAAAATTGTCTGCCCCTACTAAGAGTTTGATTCCTTTATCTTTGTTGCTGCCCTTCAGTTGGGCTGTTATTAGCTCATCCCTTAGCGATGGCCTAGACTAAACAAGCCCAGCTCTCTCAGTCTCTCCTCATTGGCCATGTGCTTTCATCCCTACCAGTCTTCATGGCTTTTGGCTGAAACCTATTCAGTTCCTCCACATCCCTGGGAGGGCCCCAAGATGGTCCCGAGTAGAGAGAGGGAATAACTCCCTCAGCCTGCTGGCCTTGGCCCGGTAGGTGGTTCATCTTATTTGCAGTAAGAATTCTTCATTGGCTCTTACTCAGCTCAACATCTACTGTAACCCCACGTCCTTTTTGGCAGCGCTGCAATTCAGCCACTGACTTCACAGCTGGTACTGGGACAGAGGGTGATTTCTTCCCAGATGCAGAACATTGCAATTCTTGTTGAGTTTCATGAGGTGTCCCTTGGCCCAGATTTCATTATTAATTTGGCCTGGATTATGTTATTAGATCAAGGCCATTTGTTAAATTCTCATGCTGTTTCATCAAAGCCCTATTATAGTCAAATTAAAAATTAGGAACTGGACTGGGCTATGAAAAGCCACTGTGGGTTTAGGTTGGGGGATTTTTGGTAGAATTAGCTTTAAAGTATATGCATGCTATTTCAGAATTACATATGTGCTCTTCCATTAAGTTCTGTGTTTATGAAAAATTTAATTTTTTAGTTAGAAGTATATGCAAAAAGAGAAAATATTTTCAGTTAGAGATAATTAAGCCAATGGATATGAACATAAATATAAATGAAGTAAAGCAAAAACTGACAGTAAAAAGTAAAGTAAAAGCATGGAATGGAGAACCTGTCATGCAAAAGCCTATAATTAAAATATATTTAAAATTGCCAAAGCTCCTAGTACAGATATATTCATCATACAAAATTGTTTGTTATGCAGAGAAAAGTCTGAGCTTTGAGTTTGTTTCTCCTGCATTCTTTTTCCTACATTTTTCTTTTTTTTTTCATTTTTTATTTGATTAGGTAGTAAAGGAGAATCGACCTATTGCTGTATTCTTAGAAATACTGAAGAAAAGGCAGCCTAGACAGCATGAAACTTGTAAATAATTTACAGATTTTGGAGTGGTTCATAAGACCATGTGCTGGAGGTGTAATTTCCCAGCAGTAAAATTGCAAGCAAGAGAGATCATCAAAAGGAAGAATCATATTTATTATTCTCTCTTCTTTCTGTCAGCTTATATTATTTTCTTTTTAAAGGAAGGAGCACTGAACTCAGGAAAAACAGTTCAAAATGAACTTTTCCTCCTTTTTATTCTCCAGAAGGAAAATATAATACATCATTAATGCAATTTTAAAAGACTGTCAAACATAAATTTTCTGTAACAAAATATACTGTATATGGCTGGAGGAAAAAAGAATACAGGAAATCGTTTAAATAAGCCTCACATTTTTCTTTCAAACTATTTAATTATTTTCATCTCTTTCATAAGAGTTTAATGAAAGATTAGAAATATTTTTTTAATTATAGTTGGCACAATGGAAGAAGTCAGCAATAACCTGACATAAAACCATGGGGCATACTTAACAATTGCAATACTACATCTCTTTCACTGAACTAGAGAAAATTCCTCATAAACACAGTAAAGCCAGATTTATGAGTCAAGAAAAGAGCAGTCTTGGAGGTAAATGATGTTGGCTACACACATATTTCGACTGAAATTATTTAAGAGCAGAAGCACTCACTGCCTTGTAGAGTCTCAGGGGAAAGATTCACGCTAAAGAAAGAAAAGTGTGAACTCATATTTTTGATGAGTAATTGGCCAGCATCACAGATTTTTAATTAATGTCTTTAAGATACCATTACTACAGCCCTCCAAGAATGGAAAAGGTAAGGTGATGCTGGCAATGCTGTGGTAAAAAGCAGAGGAAAATACAGAGGGTCAACCTAGATAAACTCAAGAGGTCGTTCCTGGCTCTACAACTATGTAATTCTGTGAAAGCAGGTTGCCTTTTCAAACAATATTTCTTTCACACAGTATGATGAAACTGGAGTTCATTAACAGAAAAAGGTACTACCTGTAAATGAGGTATATAGATCATGTACTTCTCTAAAAACAGGCTGCTAACTTACTTTGAACTAATAAAGGATAAATCAGACAAATTTTTTCAGAGTACCTTTAATTCTCCTCTAACATCACAATGTTTAAATGCAGTCAGGAAATGAGAGTCTTACTCTTCACAGCTTCCAACTAAGGACTAGCATAGTTGGGAGTTGCTGGCATTTCCTGTTAAAAAGGGGAGAGCACTCTGCAAAATAAACATATTTTGAATGTCTTTCTCATCCAAGGAAAAGGTAGGAAAATCACTTTACATGTTAATAAGCCACAGAGTTAGATGAACTCAAATGCACATTTTGTCATTACTTATTAAGCTGCTCAGAAAAATAAAAAAATGCAAAATATGAGTTGAGAAATTCAAATATGCAGGCTTTCTTTTTAGTTCACTCAAAATGTGCCTAGCTTTTTGCCTGAAAATAAAGTACATGCAGAACAGAAAGAAGCCACGGCTCCTTTTTCTAAATTCTAAAATACTGAATTTTCCTTTCAACCTCCCACCCATCTCAGGGAGAAGGCTGCATTATTCTTCTTTGGGCAGATCTGGGAATGATGTGGAGTGTATACCAATGTATGCTTGGAAGTGGAACTTGTGACATTTTCTATACTGAATAACTCTAATGTTACATCAATGAGCATCTTGAACACTTCACTGATGTTTTCTTTATTGAGCTTCAAATACAAGTAAAAATACTGCTCTTTTGCCTGCACTTACACAACTCCAGAAGGCTTCACGTAAAAAGACAAGCAGCATAGTGAACCTACGAGGGACCACAGAGACACTAGACCATCTGAGAACAGTCTTTTTGGGGAGCTGGTAAAGCAGGGAGAGATGTTTTAGAATGTCCTCGCACCCAAACACAGGACAGGCAGGGAGATGCTGCCTCAGTTAATGAGTTGCTCATTGCCTGATGAAGGGTAGAGATGCTTGATTTATTTCAGTGTTCCTCTCATTCCCTAAAGGCTTTGGTTTGAAAAGCAGTGTGGCCCAGCAGTCAGTACATATCTGGTCTTACAGAGAGACCTGTGCTCTAATTCTGTCTCCATTGGTAACAGACTCTGTGACCAAGAATAAATAATTTTGTACTTCTGTCTCCGTGACCACTGTTTGTCTGTCTGTCCTGATCAAACAGAACTGTTTCTTACTATGTGTTTGAATATGCTTAGCTATGGTGAAGAGATGATTTTGACTGAGGAAAAGTGACATGAATCAAGATAATCATAGATCTACAGATCTGACATGCATTTTTCAGGGAGTGCATTCATCTATCAATTAGCAAGATGACACTATTGGTTTCTTAGCAGAAGATGTCAGAACTATTAATATCTCAGTGTTCCTCACTTGATCTAATAGAAATATTTGCTTTCACAGGAAAAGCTGTTATTACACTGGTAAAAGATGTTACAGTGTTATTTATCTTCTTTTAAAGACATTTCCTTTCCTTAGTTTATGATTAGGAGCACCTAAGTTTGAGCAATCGGTCTGAATAGCAGAACAATAAAAAAAAATAAAGCCATGAACCTTAACACTTAATTTTTCTTTTCTTACTTACCTTTGTTTCTATAAATACTTTCAAAAAGCTTGCCAGGCTTTTTTCACCTTCTGTGTTAAAGAAGAAATTAAAGCAAAAATGAATTAAGTGCATTGCCCAAAGTCATCTGCTCAGTCTGGCAAATTCAGGACTAGAATTTGGCTGTCTGGTCCTTGATATTTATGTGCAACTTAGTAAACAATGCAATATTCCTTCTGCTTTTCTTTACGTAAGTAATTTTTGTAAAGTCACCACTCTAATCCTATTTTTCCTTCTTCACTTCCTTTCATTTTCTTCATAATCACTCTGCTCTGACATGTTCCACTTATTCTCTCCTATGTATTTCAGTTTATGAAAAAGAAATAAAGAGGCAGAAGGATCTGCAAGGTTTGAATAAGATCTGTGGCAAGGTCTTTTGAATTCATTGAATATAACTCTTCTGGTAGAATAAGACTGCATGTTCTATCAGTAATACGTAACTGCAAATGCAGTTTACGTTCCTGCTTGGTTTCCACAGTATATAAATGCTGCTTGCAGCTGTAGGAGTTACCACCCATGGCCCACAGCAACACCAGTAGTTCCACACACTGCAGCAGAGTGGTTGCTGCTCACATCTGTCACTCGAGATTGAGTTTGAAATATATGGCATAGAAGAAATTTTTGTACCACGGAAACTCTTTAGGAAGATACTTCAAAGCAATAAACATTTACTGCATTTACTTGGTAGAAAGTGCAAAATCAGACATGTTAAACTCTGAGAGTCACATGTTCTGTATAGTCTCATGAAAACATTATTTGACTGGACCAGATTGGACGGTATTAATTTCTCATCTTTCACTTTTTATTCAGGAATGCCCCAGTGGTGTTGTCAATGAAGAAACCTTCAAAGAGATTTACTCTCAGTTCTTTCCACAGGGAGGTGAGTACTTGGCTGAGGTAATTTGTACTACAGTGAACAAAGAGTTATGTTTGTTAGTTCCTAAGTGAGGCAAAAGAGCCTGCTGTTCAAATTAACAAGATAGTTATCTCAAGCTCTGTCTGAACTCACGGGGTACTTCCTTGATGGTTGGGCACACTTTAAAGTATGTATTTCTGAATGAAATCAATGATATCTACAAGAAGTCAGTCTTCTATTACAAAGTTACTACCTGTGTTTGGGAACCTTGGAAAACCAGGTTTCTCTGAGTAGGTTCTTTCTTTTTAAACTTTATACACAATCTTCCCTATTCTCTTTTATTCCACAAAATCTTTCACAGTTGGAATGAAAACTCTAGGTGCACTACAGGTAGCCTCTAACATCAAGGGCAGAACCCCCTTGACTTCTACGGGGTTTCTCTACTTAAATGAGGGGGTTTTTTGCTAACCTTAATTTAATTTAATTAATTTCCAGGAGTTTCATTACTTTCTTTATCTTCATCACCTTTTAGTGCAAAGAAGGTAACACAAAAATGTACAGCAGATTTTTGCCTCAGATTTTCTTTGAATTGTTTTCCTCTCTTTTCTTCCTCTTGCTTTTGCCATTCAGTCTTCTCTCTTCATATTCTCCTACAGCTCTTGAGATTTGTGAGTTTCTCTGGGACTGTTCATAGCTTTCTTTTCACTTGTGTTAAAAAAAAACCACAACAAACTAAAAACCCACACTTAATTGGTAGGAACAAAACGTCTCCCAATTAGTTTTATTTTGAATAAAGACCCAGAAGGTAAAGAGCAGCATTCAGTGTAGATTACCATCACTGAAATCCTTAACAACTAGGGACACTCAATAGGGCAGAACAAAAAGCTAAAACAGTTGACCTGCCTACTGATTATTTTTGATATTTAAGCTTTTAAACAGGCTATCAATTACAGTTTCAGATACTATATTTTTTAGTTACCCTGGCTACTGAAAAGAATTCTCTGCACGTGATTTTCTACGCCCTTACTATACTTTAAATAATAATTTTAAAAAGTATTATATTTCCTATTTTTACACACAAAATTGTTTGTGGGCACAGAGAAAGCACACCTTTTCTAAAAGGCTAAAACGCATTATGAAAATGATTGTAATATTAAAAGCTTAATCTTTATTAGTCCAGGCCTAATTGTTACAGAAAGGAAAGAATATTAATGTAGTTAAAATTGATATATACTCAGTTCTTAGTTTCTACCCCTTTTCCTGGTGCTAATGCTCAGTCTTCCACTGCTTCTCTGGGCTTTTAGGGCCGTGACATCATTTGGAGGAGGAGGTGGGGACTGCAGCAAACTCAGCATCTGGAGTCCTTCCCTGGGAGGAGCAGGATTTCATGTTGGTTCTTTCTTCTTCCTCACACTAGGATTCACCTGGGGTCATTTCTACATGTTGGCTGACACGTTTTTACGCCTTTCTTTTTCTCCATTGGTTTGCAGCTCTACATTACACCCAAATTTATCATAGGTGGTGACTTTTACATGTGTTAGATACTATTTCTTTGTTCTATTTGCTACCCTTAGAACCAGTTTTGTCCAGCTCTACACCTGCATTTCTTTAACAGACCACAGGTGTGTTGTTCATAGCTGTGCAGTCTTCAGCCTGCGCCCCATCCCTCTCATCCCACACCTGCTCTCCTCTGTGCTGCATCCCGTCTCTCCACTGTTTAAGGGCTCTGTGGGTATATGAGGCAAAGAGTTCTTCTCTCCACTGCATTGTTATGTTAGAGTCATAAACACCTGCTTCTACATAGAATAACAGCCTGTTTCTGCTACCTGCATAAAGCTATGGTTGCAGTACAAAAGTAAAACCAATGAGCCTTAGAAACCTGATGAATTTGAGAGACTGCTGTCACAGCTAAACTATGGGAAACAAAGCTGCAGGCTGACGCACCTTGGTCCTGAGGCAAGTTCTCTATAAAATTTGTGGCTTCTTAGCAGCAATGGCAATACTGTGTTACCTGGGCACATGATTACATGCTTTGCTGCAATTTCAACAATGCCATTACTACATCTGCAACACAGGAGCTACACTTTTCTGGAAAAAAAAAAGAAGCAGCTTTTTCTTCTTGCTTCATTTAACTTTAGGAAAATACAGTAAAAAGTTAGATTTTTAGCAGGGTAAAAAAGTATCAAATCCAGGTAATTCAGTCATCAGTAACAGATGTTGGTGTGTATGAGTAACAAGCATTTTTAGCTTTCTTAATAAAGCTGTTTCAGAGATCTCAGCAAAGAGCACCAAGAAGTGACCATCAGAATCTGTCCCCTTCCTCTCCCAATCCTCCATGGCCTCCATGCAGCCTTAGCAGAACATAAAGACAGCACAAACAAATCTGAAAGCCTTACGTAGTTTCCCTCAAAATTTCAGGAAAAATATTCCATGGAAACTGCAGAAAAGCTGAATCTCCTTGGAGGAGTAACACTCTCATCAGTAATCCTTTCAGTTCTATGGGCACACTGAGAATTAAACTGTTTTGTGTAGGGTTTGTGCTGTTTTGTAAGTGCCTGTGTTGACTTCTGCTATTTTCTGAGCAGTAAGGGAGTCAAAGTCTATTCTTTGTTCCTCACATTAGCCGAGGTATCTTCAAATCTCAATTAATTCTGTCTGTATTTGCATATCCCTGCATGCTAACAACAGGGTGAGACCACCATATTTAAGTGTCTAGTTAAGGAGCCAGACTGGATGCTTAAATCTTTGAATGTATCACCAAAATATTGTGTGCAATGGAGACCTTTAAATTTCAGTTGCGCTTAAAATACTAGTTTTATGTATATCTGAATATTAAAGAGGAAAAAGTTTGAAAGTTGTCCCCAAATTAAAACGTGCATTGTAGGTGTAGATCTGTGCCTCAGTTGTCTATGTAATGCAAAACCAGAAACAGCATTATGTATCGTAACGACAATTCATATCTGAGCAAACAGAATGATATTGTGTAAGATTTTTAAGCTTCAGGGTAACCAAGCGGTCAGTAAAACATCATTTTCCAAAGTCATCCAGCAAGTCACTTCAAGTGGCTTTCAAGACTATCCAGGACAAGGTGCAGGAGGAGTAGAAAGAGGACAAGGGAGCCACAAGAGTAACAAAGGAGATGACACTGGATTGCAGTAAAAGCAATGTCTTTTAAAAGGCAGGAGTAGCTTTGTAAAAAGCCTTGCATGCCAGAAGGGCACTCCAGAAACTTTTTTTTTTAGAAAACCACTGCCATATGGGTGAATGAATAGTTCATGCAATGTATTGCCTGACATGTAACTTGGGATTTGTTCTTCAGCTGGGCAGGTCATAGATAAGGATCCATACACTGAATAATTATTACACTCCTCCTCAGTTATGAACAGAGCAGATTATGTTCAATGTTTGATAAAGCATACTCTCAGGTATATAATGACTACCATTTTTTGTCTCTGTTGTTTAAAATGCTTTAAGGGTGTATTTCAAAGAATTCTGATTTAATATCTGTTCCTGTCTCAACCTGTTAAAATATCAATTTAGCCTACTAGTTATAATATCAGATCCCTGAAACGAAAACATATTTTATTTTAAAAGTTAAGCTTTTGTCTAATATTATTAATGTTCAAGATTGGGGGGGTGGGGGGATCAGGGAGAAATCACATTAAGTAGCTCTAATTAAAAGATTAATGTACCTCATCTTGCTGTGCTTTTGAAGGCAAAATTTCAGACCACAATTGCCTGAACAAACAACCCTGAAAAAAAATTCTGATAGTTTTTTGTTTTGTTTTTCAAAGGGTTTACTAGAAAAAACAGATTCTTCAATTAAAGACCTTTTTTCATATACCATCATACAAAAAGAATAGTTTATTGTATCATGTATTGGCAACAAACAATAAAGCCCTTTTGTATTAATTTTTGTGTTTTCTTTAAATTTACAGAAAATAGTTAGTAATATTTCACATGTTTTTAAGAAATAAATGCCAAGAGCATGGGAAGCTATTTAAAATTCAGTTTACAGTAATTATACCTCTGTAATATGTTTTTTTCTGAAAATGGTTTGAATAGTATATTCGATTGCACAACAGAAGTCTCAGTAGATTATAGAAAATTTGACTATTAAAATCGTAAATATAAACTGAACTAAACAAATTTACATTTTTCAGTTAAAGTGGGAATTTATCTGCTAGGCCATGCTTAAGCAATTACACTGATGACTGGATACATGGATGAATGAATGAATGTCTTAACAGTGGTTATTTTTTTAATTCTCTGAAAATGCATTAACAAACACAAGGTTTAAAGGCTGCAGATTTTTTTTTCTTGTTACAATTATTTCACATCATGTGAAATTAACATATTGAAGTAAGACCAGAGACTTCAATTACAAACATCAGGTCTGAATTTGTGAAGTACAAAGATTTGAATTTTGGTATATTTGGTTCCTTGGGGTCAAGGTTGCATTTCAGGTGAGTGACCCAAGACTATCACTCAGTTTAACTCAAAACAGTATTTAGGGCTGTGACAAATGAAGGTTTTCAGGATTAATATGACACGAAAATGGTTTAGTGCCAAGAAATCAGAAAAAAGGCATCTCAGCGCTGATGAGGTTTTTCTATGATAGGGAGGGTTTTGTCCTGCAAGGGGGACACAGATTTCATACCACTTTTCATTTTACTAAAAGTTTGTGAGGTTAACGTTTATAAACCTAAAATTAATGTAAATACATTAAGTAGAAAGAGCAAAGCCATGAGTATTAAAAGTAAACAATACCTCAGACTACATTCATTTGCATGGTTTTGAGGGAGAGAAAAGGCACTGAGGAAAGCTGACTTCCCGTAACCCCAGCAGCTTGTGCCTCCCCTCAACAGGGCAGTCTCTGGAGAAGTTCTCTCTTTGCAGCATATTGCTCCTAGATCAGGTTGTGCCTCTTGGAAGGCATTTGGTGGAAAAGGACAGATGGATCTTTACAAATATTTAGAGGCTTGACAGATTTATATTCATTCCATCCTATGTTTTGGAAATGAGTCATTATGCACTGGTCAGTAGGTTTGAAAAATATACTAATAATTAGTGAAGGGATCACTTGTCATCTTTTATGATGACAAGTGATCTTTTAATATCTTTTATGATCTTAACGCAGACTGTTTTAGCGTACAATAGCATGGCTTCTTTGCTATTTATTCAGGTATCAGTGAGTAGCAGACATGGGAACGAAAATTATTAAAGATATTCTTAGACCAGGATTTTAGAATTTCTCTTCCTAACACTGTAGCTACCCATATAGTTGCACTTAGAATTTATCCCTCCTCTACTGCCAAAAAAGAAGTTAAAACTGAATTGAGAATTTAGTCTTACTCTGAAGTTCTGGTATCAAAATATATCTTGGTATCAATTTATTTCATGGAATTAAGTTAAATGAAAAAAGATGTGCTTACTATGAACTATTTTTCCCATTTTAAATTGTAGATTCTACAACTTATGCACATTTTCTGTTTAATGCATTTGACACTGATCACAACGGATCTGTAAGTTTTGAGGTAAGTGATGCTGTTACTTCTTTCTCTGCAATCCAATATTTTGCCATTCCTTGTAATTAAGCCCAGTTTCCTGGCTTTTATTATATGGTCACATTATAAAAAATGTAGTTTATGTGACTCAAGTTTCAAGTTTTTCCATTGTATTAACAAAAGTCATTATTATAGTAATTACTTTATAATTTTATATCCCAAAATAGTAACTCATACTGTGCTGCTGTGTAGTATTTCTATAAATCTGTTAACTTAAAAGGTAACTTGATTTATACACAGGTTACATAAAGTAATCCTTATCTTCCTCCCTGCCTCTGCAAGGTGAGAAGAACTCTGTAACTACAACTAAAGTGATGGGAATGACTCAGCCAAAATAGGATTACTCATGCATTCTACTAGTTTTCAGAAGGCTCTATAAAAAAAAAGGCTTTAAAGAAAATTTATGTAAAAGTACAAGAGTTTGAAATTCATTCTTCTTCCATTTAACTGCCCAATCTGTCTTCAAAATTCTGCCTTTCCCTGCAAAGGTTGATGTCATCAATGCAATAACATGGTAAAAAGGGCAACTTGCTGCAATAATCTAGATGAAAACAGTTTACAAAATACTGCAAAGAAGCCATTATGTTAAACTATAGAAATAAAAAAAATTCTCAGTTCATTTGCAAAAGGATATGTTTGCTTTGTCATGTTTTGCATTGGTTTTTTCTGTTTATAATGGATGAATGATAGCCTTACAACTTGCAATTGGATTGTGATAGATACACTCGCTTTAATTTTTTAAAATATCCTATACATGTTTTTATGATTTACTTGAGTGAATGATGTTTTGATGTCTCACAGAATTTTTTTTGAAAGCATTTTCATTGCTTTATTATTAATGTAATGTAGAAGGAGAAGCCTCGCCAAGCAGGTGCACTGCGATCACAAATCTATACCTCAACTTGGGCCTATAACCAGATCACTTTCTGGGGGATTATTTGCATTTATTAAAAAAACCAAATCACATGAACCCCATGTACCTTTTTCTGAGCAGCTGAAATCAATGGGCTCCATATGAAACTAGGA
>NW_010200346.1:26582-29157 GCF_000695765.1 Mesitornis unicolor | reverse complement strand
CAGGAATGGAGGTTTTATTCACATCTTTCATACATAGGCTAATTCTACCATTCTTCTGGTCAAATCAGCAGCAGCAGAGGCAATGAGAGAAAACATTTTTAGCATCAATATTTGAGAAGTATTTCTGCTGTTATCATTAAGCATAATGAGAACAAAAGAAGCTTTGGTATCTTTCCTGGACAATTTGTTGACATTTGTACTTCAGATAGAAAGCCTTAAGAAATGCAGTAGATAAAAAGCTCTTTTTAAGGGTTTTGAATATCTTGAAGTGCAGGTCTGTGTATAGAAAAGGCTTTGGAATAAAATAAATCATGAAAAGAAAATAAGCATTCTTTTTCATTGCCAAAACAGACATTTCCAGCTTACTTTTGCTCAATATCAACACAGGCAGAGTGATCCAGACTTTGATATTATTTGCAGTAATTGGGAAGCCAGCATAACTCTACTGCTGTCAAAAGATTGTGTTTGTGTCCTTGTACCGCATAGCAGCATTATACTTACAAACTGTATGATAGCCATTCTAAAACCATCCTCCTCCTGTTAAAAATGTTTAGGTTTTTTTTCTAATCATATGAAAGTAGCTGCAAAATGTGAAAGCAGATATTGTGAAATGTGAAAAATACAATCATGCCATTTTTTTCCTACTCCTTTTTATCCTAGGTGCAACTGTGCCACATTTTTTCTATACCAATTTGAACCCTAGTTTTCTAGTTTCCATTAGAAAAAAAAACCCCAAAACAACCAAATAAACAGCACAAAAGGTAGAGAAAAAGGAAGTGATTGAAAAAATTGGAGAATAAAGATACATTCATCTCAAATTGCTTTCTATATTAAAGTGTAGGAGTAAATACAATTTATTATAATGACATGATGAAAAACAGTCTTCAGCTCTCTCCTATGTAAAAAGGATATGAAAATCTGAAATAGTACAAAAAGAATGTAGGTAAGAATGACATTTTTTGTGTTGCACTCTCTTTTTTCTAATGAAGCAGTTGTAGATGAAGTTGTGGGGAAAGAGAATTTGTTCCGGATTTTTGCTCTGTTTTCCTCAAATTTTCAACCATCAACACTGAAATGTTAAGACTTTAGCACAACTTAAACGCACACCTTCATTGGATGTGATTGCTATGTCCTTAAAGTTTTGTCATCCCTACATCTGTGTACTCTCTGATAAGAGTCAGGCTTTCCAACTGAAGCATTTTATGTAGCATAAAAACCAAGCTCATGGAAGTAGCTGCTTGAACCTATCTCTCTCTATCCCATGATTGTTTCAATTTTGAGACTAACTTATGCCAGCTAGTTTTGCTTTAACATTCAGGACAAATAGAGTTTCAGAACACCGAGTGCCCCAACTACTGAAAGGGTCTTCTGGCGTATTAGTGAACTGAAATTCCTTTTTCCATCGGACAGAGACAAATGTGAAACCAAGGTTTCCACTTGTTGCATGAATATTGTAGCTGAACCAAAATGAAGATCTGAGCCTCAAGGCTATTTACACAGTCAGGAAAATTGAGTCTAATTAACTTCAGACATATAGTCAAAGGTAAACCACATTATACCCACATGCAAATATCCAAAGATATTTGCCATTTTTTATCAAAAACAAACTTCTATTTGTTTGTCAAAAAAATGATCAATAATTCTTAGCAAAGTTGTTGGTGATTTTCTGATTGCTTTATTTATTCTTCGATTGTTATCCGAGAATTTTGCTTTAATTAATAAATTAACAAGCATGTTAACTCAGTTCCATAGGAGAGTCCAGAACTTAAGATCAAACACAACTTTGGTATTTCAGTAATAATAAGAGAGATAAACAGTCGTTGTCTCTAAGGCAGTAATATGCCTTGACAGTTTAATGAATGGATCTAAGTGTGATTCTCTGTGTTCAACACAAAAAGCCTTGTCGTGTCATGTAGGAAATGAGCTAATTTTTCTCAGGACAGTGGTGATCTCATAAGCATTTTAATACCAGCTGATGTAAAGTAGCTACAGAGAAATATATTTCCTCTTAACAGCAGCCCTCCTTGGTGATCTTTGTTTTATGAGCACCAGGGCTGCAACACTTGTGTAGCTAACATTCATCACTTGATTCCTTTCCAAAATCCTAAGGGCTAAATTAAAAAATGGATTTAGGTGCCTGCCTATCTACTTCTTCTGGCCTTGGACAAGACATAAAGGAGCATCTGATCAGGTGGAATAATTTTAAGCTTTTTTAATTTTAAGCTATGGATTTAAGACAGCACACTGTTAAGCTTAATTAATTTATTAATGAACAAGTTATCTCCAAAGATTTACTGAGGGATAAAGCAATCAGAAAGTCATCAACAACCTTGCTAAGAGATAATTAATCACTGCTGGAAAAACAATAAATACAAGTTAATCTCAGATCACAGCCAGAGGCTCTATGCAGCTGTAGTGCAGCACTGAAATGTGAGCAGGCTGTGAGAGTGAGCGTACTCAGGCTCCAGCACAGGTGCAGTGGTGCTGCATTTTGCAGTCCTTCAGTGAGACATCCCCCTTTCTTGCAGAATCAAAGTTAGGCACAGGAGAGATTGGCATTTAATGGAGGTCTTCG
>NW_010200346.1:21596-26551 GCF_000695765.1 Mesitornis unicolor | reverse complement strand
CAGGAAGCTAGCAAGTTAGGAAGCTGTGGAAAGGAGTAAAGGCAAATACCAAAGCACAGGCTTCTGTGCGCCTAACTTCACTGCCACAGACTGAAGAGAGACCTGACCTAGAGTTGTGTCACAGTCCAGACCTTCTCTGGAGTTTTAGGCTCCCTTGTGACCCTTGATCAGATGCACCTCTCCTCATTAGATGCTCAGCTGAGCAGGACTGTCCTCAGTGGACAGTGTTGGCATCCTTAGGGGATGCGAGTGTCCAAGCAGTACTGAGAGCCTTACTTAAAAAATAAATAGGCTCTAAAAGTAGAATTCCTCTCTGCCAAGAAATCAGATGTCTAAGTCAGGGAGGAAAAGACATCTGAGTACTCTGATGTAATGGGACATGCTCTGAGTTTAGCTGCTGCGCTCAGCACTGTTGCTTTACTATGGCAGACTGCCTGGATTACTACCTTAACAGCTAGCATCACTGTAATGCTCCTGATGCACATATTGCCTTCCACCCTGCAGAGCATTTTTCTCTTTGAGGATCTAGCCCAAAATATCCTGTGGATTTAGCCTATGTCCATTGAATCAGATTTTCTGTTTCTATGTGATTTTATTGCTATATTCTTCAATTGCATGACAGTAAGTATGTAGAAAAGATATCGCATCCTATCTGGTCCTTATTCAGCTCATCACAACTTCCTCTTATGAGACGTTCCTGGGATGGGACACAATACTCAAAGGCGATGCTGAACTGAACTGTGTATGAATCCCAAATGGGTTGTTGCAATATGGAAGGAGATGACCAGCTCTTGCAAAGTTTAGAGCACGCACCTGGAAGGTTTTTGAATTGTCTCAGCTTTTCTGAGGACATTTAGTCCCATGCAAAACAGCATGAAGTCAAGGGGTTTTGTGTGTGGTTTTTAAAACAGATGATAGAAAGGCAGCATTGCAAATAGGGGTATAAATGGTGCCAGGAAGCTGGCTAACGTATGGGTAGTGGATCACAGAAAGGAAGAGAAATAATCAGGAAAAGAAAAATAGATATGATTTAGATAGAATAAATGCAAAAATGCTGCTGTTGCTAAATTAAAAATAAATTCAGAGTTTCAAAATATACTACTATGAGAAAATTAAGAATGTAAGAGAGTGCAGAAAAGATTTGAATACATAATACTGAATTAAATAGGTTGCTAATGCTGCAATGAGATCAAATCTGTTCTAAATTTCTTGAACATTTTAATACTTAATAGTACATTGTTAAAGAGCTGCTTGGAGATTTAACCCTATGACCCTCAATTAGTCATTGAGATGTAGACAAGACATGTTGAGCAAAACTCTTTTAAGATTCATGTATGCATTTACCCTAAAGGGCACATATACCAACATGACAGAATCTTATGACAGACTCAGAAATCCCAGAGCATACCACTTGAATTGTTAAAAAGACTGCAGCTGTGAAAAGAGCTGTCTGTGCCTACAAGACCATCTTGAGGCCATGATATCTGTGTATGCTTCACTGTCTCGGGTATATCTATTTGACTGTGTGGTACATCAGACCTTTGTGATTTATGTCTAACCTCAGTGCAGTCTTTTCCATTGTTCCTGTTTTAAGGAAATGCATACATTTTGCTGGTGCTGATAAGAAATTTTTCAGCTTTTATTGTCCCTGCCTTAATGTTACTTCAAGATTTCCTGTATGTATTTGCCAATGACAGAGAAATGCTCAACATATTATTGCGACAGTTTCACAGATTTATGGATTTACAAGCTTATCAAATAGAAAAAGGTGGAGGAGACAGGGAAAAAAGTGATTGTTAAAAAAAAAGAAGTTAATATGCTAAGAAATAAAGAAGGAGGTGATGAAACATCCCAGTTGATATTTCCTCTAATCTGGCAGATGCTTACTAAATGTAAATGAGGTTTGTGCTGTCAAAAAAGTAATAATTATGAAACAAAAATCTATAACCAAATACTACATATAAATAACCTCAAAAATCTTCTGATTTATTTCTGTAGAATAGCTTTACAGCAATAGAGCACTAGTGGGTCACAAAACCATTAAGGTGGTACACGGATACATAATAAATATCATTCCCTATCATATTTCTAAAAAAAGGTTTAAGTATTGAGGTGTACTCTACCATACACAGAGTTTCAAATGTTGACTGCACAGGTTGATCGAATAGGTCTGGGAACCACATATTCCACTTCCAATAGGGTATAGCTTTAGCAAGAATTTAATGTTCCTTAGCAGACAGTTCTCCCAAAATTGGTCTTCTGTGCTTAGATTAATCTAACTCCCACTTAAGCCTTTTTTTGGACCATTAAACCATGGGGATTGCTTTTCCCTTGTATTAAGTTCAATAGCAACTGCTTATGTGAAGCATTTCAGAGAATAAATCCACTAACAGAAAATTACGGCTTATTTTATAGAAAGTTACTCAATTTACTTATTAATTACATGTAGCATACAGTGCCTAGGTTTTTAATTATTTAAATAACCAGCGATCTTTAACACTTGCTGTGAAGCAACAGAAATAGGAACAAAACATCTTTCAAGACTTCAGTGCTTCTGATGAACACATTCTGGATTTCTGCGTGTTTGCGAAAAACTGCTCAATTCCAAACTGACCAAGACTTTTTGTCTATTCAGGATTTTGTTATGGGTCTCTCAATTTTACTCCGAGGGACAGTACAGGAGAAACTGAACTGGGCTTTCAATTTGTATGATATAAATAAGGATGGATATATAACTAAAGAGGTAAGGTCTACTTTTTACCCTAATCACTGAAACTAAAGGTTGTATACGTCAACAAATAAACACATAACATACTATGAAACTAGACATGCTAAAATTAATTTTCTCATTTTAAATGTATATGTAAAAATTGAAATGGGAAAATCATCACAGAAATTGTAAAATGTCAGAATTCTCCAGGTCCAGAAATGTTTGGTTCCAACTTATGCCTATGTATTGGACATAGAGTCACTAGAATAAAGTAGTACAGTAGAATATTTGGACAAAAAAGAATTAAGTAAGTGAGCCACAATTGTTACCCATTTTATAAATCTATTTCTAAAAATTTTTACTAAACAGAATTTATATAAAAAAGATTCCCACATCTTTCATTCTGCAAGGATTTAAGCACATAAATTACAGTGGGACCAAGTAAATACCTTCATAAAAATAAATGGTTTTCAACATTGAGTCTTTATGCAAATACATATATTTTATACAATTTTATACTTTTAGAAAACTGCTTTGTGATTATTATAAAATAATAATCTATAGAATAATAACTAAGCATAATGGCAGATGACTTTTAAAATAATTATTCTTATAGATTTCACAAACCACTCTATTAACAAAATTCAAAGCTTTTGATATGAAAGGAGGAGTCTTTACATATGTGTATGTGTGTGCATGCATGCTTCTATTTTCTCTAGGGAAAACTCAGTTGTAAGAAGCTGATGTGCTTTGACCATTCACTCGCTGTTACAGAACTTCTTTTCCTGTATAGTTTTATTCACAAGACCTCAAGAGATTCTTCCCACAATCCATGAACTTGTGCACATATTCTAAATCCTTTAAAATCAAAATCCTACATCTGCATCTGTTTAACAAGTTTATCTATGAAAGCTGAACTGACAGGCTAGAATTGCTAGGAACATAGTAGTTCCATCTTGAATCTGTTCAGTCATAAAATAACAGGCACAATCTCAAAATTTTATTCCAAAATGTAAATCCTAAAAGCCATTTATGTATTCTGAGTCAAATCAGTGTCTTCAGTGCACCTTATATCACACAGACATTTTTTTTTCTCTTCAGGAAATGCTTGATATCATGAAAGCAATATATGATATGATGGGGAAATGCACCTATCCTGTTCTCAAGGAGGATGCGCCTAGACAACACGTGGAAACATTTTTCCAGGTGGGTCAGGTAACATAGAAGCCAAAAAGACTGCTCTGTTAGCTGGTATGGAAAGATTTTAATTATTGTAATGGTTTTGCATATTCTCCCTATTTTGTCATCCTTTTTCTTCTCTGTGGTTCCATCCCAAGTTTCTCAGATCTACTCACTGCACCTTGCTTTTTCAACAATAAGCTCCTTAAGCTTATCCTAGTATATCACTTACTACATCTTTACAGCATTTTGGCCTCGTTGTTCCTAGGCTGACATATAACTGAAATGACTTACAAAAAGAACTTGTTTTACACAGGATTTCAGGAGGATAAACATACAATCTTATTCTTTCTGAACAGAAAATGGACAAAAACAAAGATGGAGTAGTTACCATAGACGAATTCATTGAGAGCTGCCAGAAAGTAAGTACTCATTGATAAGTACAGAACCTGTATCTGTTAGCTAACAGTATCACAGCGCTACACAGGTTTCTGGAGTGACTGATGGTAATCCTAACACCAGGGACTGTATTTTCCCAAGGTAGATCATGTACACCATTACACAGAAACACTAAATAATGTAAATAAATTTGTGACCTGAATCTGAAGAAGAGATGTTATAGACAAGCTGTCATTGCTTATTATACAACTATGTTCACACCCCATCTCTCTTTATCAGTGTTTTGTTTGTACTTCATAGCAAAAGTTTCTTCACATTCAGCTAAATATTTATTTCTTTCTTCTACCTGTGCTGGGGAACACATTGCTGATACAATTTGCATATAGTTGCAGCAATAAAAATAATATTGCTTGAAAATTTATCATTTACAGGAGTGTTTTTCAAACAGCAAGTCATGATCTGCTGCAGGCCTTAAAAAGGGAAAGTGCAAGGATCTTGCAAAGTGTTGGATAGCAAGAGTTAACAGCAGGCAAGTTTCCTCAAGGCAAGGGAGTGAGAACTGATTGTGATTATCAGTTGCAAGTGTTTACACTACCCAGGTGGCTGTTAATTTCCTTCAGCTGCTGAATGCAGCTCCTTGCCTCTGGAGCCAGGAATAAAAATAAAC
>NW_010200346.1:0-21565 GCF_000695765.1 Mesitornis unicolor | reverse complement strand
AGGAATTACAGCCTGTTTTCACTCTTCTGCCCTTCAGAAACCGACTTGCTCTCAGACCAGGACATGATATGCAGAAAGTTAAGTTGCATTCTTAGAAATTTAAGAAACTACCGTTAATTTGTCAGTTAAAAAAGGTAAGAGAAAGAAACATGATATAGTACAAAATAATGATGACAAGTCTTTCTTGTGATAAGAGGTTGTTATTGTACTGTAAAGTATCACATTATACCTAGTGATAAGATAGGCTTGATTGCATTATGCAAACTGATGTGGCAAAAAACCCAACGCTGTTTGTTACAGTGAGGAAATCCAAGGAATCACAGTAGTGTTCTACTGAGGTCGTGTCCTGGCTCTGATGAATGTGAAGCTGACACAGACCAGCAATATGACCTGTGTGTATTGCTTTTTATCTCCTTTACCAAGAAGAGAGCAGTAGACAAGAGACAGGAGAGAACAAGACTAGCAAGATAAATGCAGTTAGTGAGTGACAGATTTGGAAGCATTTGGAATAGAGAAAGCTGAACAGGAAACAGCAAAGATGCTCTATAAGTGGTCCATTTTAATGTGCATTTGCAGTTGTTCCTTGTGCTCTCATAAGTACAGCTACCTAGTAAGTGATTCTGTTTGATTTTAATCCACTGATTTTGGGGGATGAAAGACAGACAACAGCTCTTCTAACTTTGGCTGTTCTGTATGCCCTTAGCAATGGGTATTGGGTAGTGTCTTATCTGTTGGCAGTGCTCTATTGCATTAACCATGGTTCCAGGTCATCAGTCTTGATCAGTAGCAGTGAAAGGCATCTGCTCTGCTAAAGTTGAGTGATCATCAGAAACAGAGATGAGGCTCATTGCCCAGCTGAGGTCTGTAGAGTTCTGGAAGTTAAATGACAGATTAATCTGGATATGACAGCAATCATGGTGATGGGCTGAGTGAATAATTTACAAAGAAAGTTAGTACTTTCAGTAAGTAATTACCTGTTCTGCTTTTCCAATATGATTCACAGTTTCTCATGTCTGTTAGAAGGTTTCTTAGTTACCTCTTCTGAGTATTCAGAATACATGTGAGAGAGTTGCTCTCTAAACTGCTGTGTGACAGACACTGTTCTTATCATGCCACTTCACCTCACCTTCACTTGCTTGTAACTTCAAAGGTGGCAATGTTTTTTGATACAAAAAGTATCTTGCTGCCTAAATTTTTGTCTCTCTACCTACTAAGACCTGTTCTTTTATTAAGACCTCTGAGTTGCAAAGTGTGTAATCCATGTTTATATTAAGATTTGGTTTCAGATACGAGATTTGGGGTTAGGATATGTATCCTTCAAGACACTTGATTCAGGAGTTAATACATTTCAGCCTTTTCAGGACTACATTTTTCACAAAGGACAGTAGTGGCTGCCTCCTTTTAAAAGACAGCTGGGGGGAAACCTTTTTTTAATATCCTAATGGATACAAGACTGGTCTTTAGGTCAGGTAAGGTTCAGGTTCTTTTTTTTCCTCAGCATGCAGTGAGTCACCACTCCAGGAGGGACATATCTCATCTTTCATGAGCACTTAACAATGCCAAAAGCAAAATTAAATTATTCTGTGATTCTTCCTGTAGTAAATATGTCTGTGTTTTAGACCTGCTGTGCAACATTTTTACCTTTTCCATATGTTCTGGTGTTATGGAAAAACAGTGGTTATCATTATTGCCCTTTATTCAGTATCTCTTTTCCAAGCTGCAAAGTACTAATTTATTCAAATTTTCCTCGTAAGGAAACCGGTCCAGACCTTTTATCATCCTTGTCCCTCTCTCTAGACCATTGCTAGTTCTACTATTACCTTTTGCTTACCAGAATCAGGAGATTCAGGACAGTTGCACAGCACACCTGCTGCTCCCTAGGCTTTGACAGCTATTGTGACTTCATCATCTACCAACCCTCCATTGGCATTAAGGCTGATGTTGGAGCACGTCTACTCTAAACCTTCCCTGCCAGTTTGTCTAACAAATGACTGTAGCTCAGACCTTGGAATGGGAAGGTCCATTGATTAATACAGCAGCCAGAGCTGCATCTGGCACATGTGAAAATAAGCTGAAGGCATACAGAGAATATGCTTGTCAGTCTTAGTTCAAGCTGTCAGCAGACTCAAAACAGTGCCAGGAGACAGCAACTACAAGAAACTCCTAACCAAACTCTAAAGCTTAGATCTTGTCCAGTCTGAATCTTAAAATGGACTGGAAGCCTGTTCTGCCAGGGAAAGGCTGCAGGAGAGTTTTCTTTGAATGATCTCTCAGGCAAGAGTTGCCAGCCTCTGAGAACTGCTATTGCTCTATTTTGAGTTTAAGCCAAATTAGTGGGTCTTAGAAGTCGATCCCATTTACTGGTGTTTTGTGATAACTAACAAAGCACAGCATGCTTGCTTTAATCGTGAGAAGGAACACAGCAGAGCATATTGAATAGAGAGGCTCTCCTTCAGTTTCCTGGAATCCCCTGAGATTTTTTGGTAGCATCAACAGGCTCTGGTATGTTCTTAAAGACGCGTTGCACACGCGTGTGCCTTTTTAAAAATCACCTCCATGTGCTGAATGACACAACTATCAGCGCAGTAGAACTGTACAGCTTGAGATACACAGCAAGTTCAAGACTCTTAATTCGCAGTCCCAATGCAAAGAATGCACACTTGTCCATTCACAAAGTGTTAAGTAGTTATGTAGGGAACTACGGAGTATTCAGGCCTTGAGCATGGTCTTCTCTGGCCACTGGGTATAAGAACTTATCTTTGCCCATGATTAAGTGGGAACAGCAAAGGTGCTTCCCCTCATCCTCCCTCTGTCTTAGACAGGGGATGTGTATGACCTCCCTACCCCACATACCCATGTGCTTGTCTGCCACCCAGACTCCAGGAGTCTCCTTGCTCCCACAGCAGAAAAGGACTTCCCTGCCCTAGAGACCGAGTCCCAGAAAGTGGCTGCTGCCTGGCCTGCATGGTATAAGCTAGTTACCACATACCAGACATAAATACATCTTGGGAAGCAGTAGTGTGGCTAACTCCAGGGTTAGGCGCTACCCAGTTCCTCACCTGTCTCCTTTCACTGCTTGGTGCTGGTGGAAAATGGTCTAACTTTGATATTGCTTCATATCTACAGCAGTACCGTGAAGAATAGAGTCAAGGGACTAAGGCATGCATAGGTGAATGAGTTAAAGGTCCTTCTGATAATGATAAAAAGGCTTCTGGGATAGACATTTTCTACAGGAGTAACCCATTCCATACACAGTGCTGATAGTCTGGGCTAGCCTGAAAACAACAACGGAGGCATCTCAGGACTTCAGTAAGAAAAACTTCAAAGCTGGCTTGAAGTTAGGTCAGATCTGCAAAGCTTATTCATCCATGTTTTGTTGCTTCATATTGGCTATGCTTCAGATGCACTAACACCTCCTAATGCCTTGAGTTAGGAATCACTAAACAAATTTCTTACGAAAAAGCGTTTAGAAAAATGTACTGAAAAAAGAGGCAAATAAGAAATATATGCTTGTCAAAGAATTCTTATGCAAGCATCTTTTTCTTTCTTTTTTGAAGATTTAAAAAAAAGGTACTAAAAGTCACCATGTTCCAAATATTATGACAAGCTTATATTTAGTCAAATGGGAAGAGTCTTCACAACAGAGTAAAGGAGGAGCATTGGAAGTCTTCTGTATAGAAACAGCAATCTGAAATATGGAGCTGATTTTAGGAAACTACTAGTTTCATTAGTGATGATACATATATTATAAAAGTGAAAGGTGTCAAAATACCTTCTAAACTAAGAGTGTGTTGTTTGCTTTGCACATTTGCTGAGCTCAGTTGCCAATGTATATACAAAAACATTTGTAAATAATTAAATGACAAATGATTCCTGGTAGACCAAACTTTAACCTTACATTAATCAGTGATCATCAATAGTATATTGAGGTTTCAAAACAATGCAGTGGGAAAAAGTTAGTTTATTTTAATTTGCAGTAATTTAATATAGTAAATTTTCTATACAAACTTTTAAAGCATTGATCTACATACTTTTTTGAAATTACATATTATTGCTTTCATAAGTTCATTTATCAGCACGAAACAGTGCGCAGATCACTTCTTACAGCAACATCACTTCAGATGATATACGAAATCAAAGATGAAAAACCCCACTGTGCATGTTTTACAACATAAATTAAGAAAATTACTCAGACTTGTAATTTTCTACAAAGTAAATCACCCATTAGACTTAACAGTGAATAATTTAACTGGAAATTGATACCGAGCATGTGTTATTGGAATATTAATGTACAAAAGGCCTATATACCTATCGGTAGCGGAGAATACTACGAGATAACCTTTCTAAGAAGTGGGGGGGGGGTTTATGCTCTGCTTTCATGAAACTTTCTAAAATATTCTATCAAATTCAGTCTTCTTGTTCACTAGAATTAAAGATGGTTAGATTACCTCTCAAGAAAGTACTAAAGGGTGTGCATGCAGATTAAAAAAGAGGATCATTACAGTGGAGACCAGCAAATGCTAAATGAGCATCTTGTGTTGTATATATATTGTATTGTGCAACCAAATGTTGGTTCAGAAGCGCCACTAAATGTGAGCTACAAGTAAACGCTTTCTTCTATGCACTGAAAAGTAAATGTTAAAAAATTTTTATTTTTTTTTTCCTGACTGCTGTGCTGAGAGTCATTTATCAATAAAAACTGGAGTACAGGGTGATGCATCAATAAGCGTGATGCAGAACTTGGAAGTTGAAAGTTTTGATATCTGCTTAGTGCAAAGCAATCAGAAAGCAGAAGTAGCATTGGAAAACAGTCAACATCTTCCAGTGTTCAGAAAATCTGAGCTGAGGAGTCAAAGAAAGTGTTGTGGTGATATTTGCAGAACTGACTGACTTTTCAGTTCATGGAAAGATGCACACTTAAATCTATTTTATTTTAGACAGTCGCAAAAATGCTCCTGTGTACAATACACAGAACTATCAATTTCACATATGGATTCACACTTGAGATATAACAATTACTTCTTGAGTATTTATTGTCTATATGCATTTTGTTATACTGGATATAAACTTATAATCTTTGAAATACTGCAGATTTAATTTTCTTAACATGCTATTGCATACTGGACAGAATAGTTTTGGTTTAATTAATATATTAAAAAATCAATTTAAACATGGATCCATTAATAGCCTTTCTCTGCCAACAATTTCTCCAAACAAGCTGAAAAATAATGTTGTCATTAACTAAAATGCAGTTAGTTCTACTCCATTTCACTATAGATATTTGCTAGCTACATTTGTAATGGTGTATGATTTTGGGGCTTTTGTTGTCTTTTTTTTTTTTTTTTACAGGATGAGAATATAATGCGATCCATGCAGCTCTTTGAAAATGTAATATAATGAAGACATTAGGTCTACAGCTAATGGACAAATATCAGCTATTCTGCAACATTATCTAAGACATGGATTTCCCACTTTATCATAAATAAAATTACTCAGCTTTACACTGAGATGTGTATTATGCAAGTAAATTTTTATTACAAACTTCTCCCCAAAAAATCCTTTCTAAAATATATAATTTAGCACTTCAACAGTGGCTACTTGGTTAACAAGATTGTTTTGAAAAGTCCAGTTTTTACTCCAAACCCAAACACTGACATTATGCAGCTTTATTACCATACCAACCTGTAGATAAAATAGATACTATCACAAGGAGATTAAATAAATACTCTTAGTTTTGCTACTTATTTGTACTGGATTAAGCTCCAGGTGTTTAAGTGTATTTCTTAATTCTTAGATTCTAATTTATGCAGAGGCATTACCATGTATTTTCTTTTCAAGTTTGTATGGCATAGTCCTCATTTTTTGGATATTACTTTGAGTTAAAGTGCTATAATCAATGTGCAATGCACATCTTGCTGCAATTGCATTCCACCTTTGACTTGCTTTTCTCCAAAAAAAAAAAACAACCAACAAACCCAAACCTAATAAAATAGAGAATTTGAGAGGTAGAACTGTTACAGAACAAAAAAAGAAATTGCTTATCGGTAGATTTGCTCCCTAACAAATGTAACTAAGCTTCTATCAATCACACTTACCTAGCAAATCTGCATTTAATTTATGACATGAATAACAGGAGTCCTACATATTCTATTTCTGATTCTTCCTGGACATGTCCACAAAGTTCTTTGCTTAAAATTAAGAATCTTTTCACTTTGAATTTGTGATGAAGAAACCTTATCTGGATCCTAACACTGTTTTCATGAGTACATGTCTTTGTGCCTTTAATGAAGAAAAAGGCATGAGCTTGTTTTGAATCTTCCATACCACTTTGGTGCTCAGAATGAATATCACTATATGGTAACATCTACTACTGATGACTGCTAGACAGTATAACATCTGTTTCATCTTTTGTCATATCTTTAATTATGAGACAGAATCACGAAAAAAATTGGAAACTTCAGCTATATATTATCATCTATAGGTGATAACTGCATTAAATTTATTTTAGGGACATTTCTTCATTAAGATTGGAGCTCCCTTAATTCCGAACCTAGAAAGATTTCTTTCTAAAAATGTATGTATCTAAAATATAATACTGCCCCCTCATTCATTTAATTTTTAAGATATATTGTCCACAGAGTTTACGGCAATCCTTCAAAATAGGTGAAATGCTATCAGAGATAGGCCAACCTTCATTGTGACATTGCTGCAGAAAGGGGATTAATGAAGTAGAAAGTTGTAAGCATTCTTTTGTGAAAATAAATCTGATATCTATTCTGGTGTAGAGATGGGATGTTAGAGGCATGTTGAAGGCTGCTCTGCTATCACCAGTGTAGGATAAGAGTAGTACAATACATGTACACCTGAAATCTGCTGTAGCGTGTTTGTGTAAACTAAATGTACACATTTTGTAAAAAAAAAATAAAGAAAACATGAAGAAAAACAAGCAGCATGATCGATTTTTTGAGTTGTTAAACAAATAGTTGTATTTCTTCAAATTAACCATTTTTGCCAACAAAATCTCTTTTTTAAAAAAAACCTTTAAATACATAGATCTTGACTTAGCACAGCAGAGGTCTTAGCACATTCCTGAAATAAATTTAATTTAGCCAAGCAGTGTTAATTTTCCAAAAATTCTGAAATTACTTTTACATGGACAGACTTTTTTAATACCCTATACAACAGCATCTTCTGATGAGAAGAAACATCCCCTTCCAACAGCTTTAAATCCCAGAATTGAATTTTTCTTAGGGTAAAAAGTTCTATGGCAAATTCTGTTACTTCAGTCAGCTCTCCCTCAGTAACTCAAATACCCATAATAACACGAACCCTGAACACTATTACAAGACCTGTTAGGAATTATTTTAAAATCAAGTTCAATTATGTTTGTGGACAAAACAATGCACCCTACAAGGCCTAACAGCTGGCTTCTGCCATCTTTTTGTTGTCTTTAACTCATATATTTTTTGTATGTTCCACACTCTGAAGTTTTTTAGCTTGTATGGAGCTGAATTCACAAGATAGTCCCAAGCATACCTCAGCGCAAAAGGAGCATGGTGGAAGTATTCTGTTTGCCTCCTACATCTATCTTACATTCAGTAGGCCCAAAGACAACTGGGGCTGCGGCTCTATGCAGCAACTTGATGCCTCTGCTCTGCATAGTCCAGAGTCACTGCAGTTTCTCAAAACAATGTCCTAAGAATGCACTAAGTTCAGTTTTATACCATATGCTGTTTAGTGTCTTCAGCTTTATACCTTTAAAAGTCGACTCTCAAGAAGTCTAGATGAGTTCTCATAGTTTCACATCTAACCCAGTATTTCCTGATGAACCCAAATTGCATCCATCAATGCTTGTGGCACAAATGAAGTTACATGTTTCAAAAGCAGGTCTATGTATGTAATTTAACACCAATTTAGTTACTATTTAAGTAAGTAATTACAGCCAAATTATATATTAAATTATTTTATATTAGGCACTGCAGATCAATTAACAGAAATTGTAATTTACAACTAAAGAATCAATATTTACTCTGCTTTTGAAATACTAGCCAGTTAGTCAATGTCACTGTGAGCACAATGCATACGTAAATAACAGCCAGTACAGAGAATTATGTTAAACAGTCTTCCATAATTAGATGTTCACGAACTGATAGGACTTTTCCTACTCTCCATCATACTGAAGAATTGTGATTATTTTAGGAGACTATATCATACCCCAAATAAGTGTCAGTGATTTTCACAGACAGTTTCTTTCCAAACTTCACGTTATAGTACAAATCACTGCAGTTTTCTTGTTCAAGAGGAGACAGAACAATAGGTCGGAATTTTAGATTTGATGATAGCCACAGTTGCCTGTTGATCAAAGTAAAACTAATTTAAACAAAATAAGGAACACTAGCATTATATATGAGAGTATTCATATAGTCTCTATAAATTGTATAATCCACAACTTTTACTTTGCTATTTGCTTTGCTTTACTCTTGCTATTATCAAACAGTAGAAAAATTAAAAGTTAATATTTGCTGAAAAATTTACTGTCAAAAGGGTTGAAAATAACTGAAAATAATGGAGCATGTGGTAACTAATGATGGAGAGTAAACATCCAAGAAAAGTGATATGTAAACTCATACCTAAAACTGGGCATAAATGTAGACATTCAATAATAAGGGTTTTTAAACAGAGGAGTAGTATTCCGGAAGGGACTTCCAAGAAAACTAAGAATCATATATATTAGAACTCATAAGAATAGAAATTTGATAAAGAAGTTATTGGTTAGATTAGATTATATTGCTTGTAATCACTATTTAGGAGTTTGTTCCAGTTTGCTGCCTTAGCTTATCACAGTATTTTTAAAAGACATAGAAAGACCTGCTCGCAAAACCAAAGAGACTACAAGAAATCAGGAGACAGAGAGAAGACTTAAGAGATTAATGATTCACTGGATTAGTTACACTATCTAGGCCTAAATTTTCAGAACATTAAGATGAGATGTAATTTTCCTTTTCTTGTCTCTCTACATATAAATAAAGAACTTGTGTGCTTATTTATTTGTTGTGCTGTTTTTCAAGTCTGAACATTGCTACTGCCCTTAAATGAATATGAGCGGAAAAAAACAAAACAAAACAAAACTGGTGTCTACTGATTATGTGGGTGCTTAATAATTAAGTGCACAAGCTTGGAACTGGTAGACCTACATTTATAGTTCCTGCTCTTTTAAGTTATTCCTGTATTTTACCAACGACTATTTGATGTAATACATGCAAGGGCTGAGAAAGCAAGTATTTTCTCATATAGATGAATATCTAAGCCGATACTTTAACTTTTTCTTCTCCTTTCTGCACCATGTACAGTACAATAGAAAATGGCAACAGAATGGTCAGCAGAATACCCTGGCAAACTTAAGCACGTTTTTGATTTATAGAAATTGCAGATCTATCCTCTTGAGTTAACCAGGGAGGGTTGGAATGTGAGTATCTGATTTCTTCAATAAGTGACTGTGGCAGATGCACCCACCCTACTAAAGACCTGAGAAAGACCCAGCAAAAGCAGTGCTAAAGTTTCTGGCCCTGGTGGCGCCAGGACTGCCTCCCCCTCACAGCTCATGTCTGGTCCACACAGTGGGGGTCAAAGGTGGGAACGTTGGGGTCCTCAGTCAATAGGGGGCTGACACGACCGTGTATTGACCACAGATCAGATTCAACCAGGGTATAAATGGAGCCCTGTAGAAGGACTCATTTGAGTCGGTCCTCCTCGGAGCAGCAGGTCTGCAGTCGGGGACTCTCCCCTTGAGCTGGGACGCCACTTAAGGTAACTTCTCAAGTTTGAGAGCCCTCCCTTTTTTGGTCAGTGAGTGAATGCACATTTTGGATCGTTTGGCCAAAAACTTAAGAAACTCAGCTGTGTCTGGTAATATTCCCAACCAGCATATCGAACCTGTATTTGTTAAATGTCAGTGGGATGTTGTTTTGGTGAATGAAGTTTTGTCTGCTTCATTTCAATTGCAGATTAAAGCTTGTTTGAGTTCATTATTTGTGTGCGTGTAGCCATTTTGGTGCGATTCCATGACAGTGACCTAATCACTAAGCTATTAGTGGGAATGGGCAGGCATCATCAATAATACCAAAAAAGGACCTTTTTGCAAGAGTGAATTCTGTTGAGAAAAGTGTTTAGGCTCAGAAAAAGGAGCACAAAGCCTCCATCCCAGGCATAATGAGGCACGGTTGAGCCTGAATCAGGTGTCAATACTCCAGAAGGGGCCAGAAGCTATTAACGAGTTGACATTTGGTGAATTCCTGGATCACTCCTCATGGGCATTTATCCTACCCTATGGTCTGTACAAGAAGCTCACATGCTTTATGCGGCATAAGCATCTGCTTTCAAAATGCCACTATGCCTAACTTGAAGTAAGGACTTATATTAGGCATCTTGGATCTTACCCTATGTAACTAACCCATTTGTCACACAAGTTCAAATGCTGGAAAAAAAATAATTTAGACTTCCCAGAGAAATGGAGAATTTTCAAGAAAGTACACCAAGCGTCTCATTTAACCGCTACGTCTGCATAAGCTTCACACCAAGGATAATAAAACATTCCAAGCAAGTATCATGGGTAGGGATCCACACACATGCACACTTGCTCCCAAAAAAGAGTTCTCCTGAATGGTGTGCTGTGCTGTAAGAGTCCAGCCATGCATCTTCTTACATAAGTATGGACCCCCACAACCCTGCCCCGGACTCCTGTATTTCCTGCTCAGAGATTAAAACAATGGAGAATACAAATGAAAAGTGGGGGACAAAAAGATGGGAGCCAACAAAACCTAACTAGTAGAATATGGATCACCCAGAGTAGATGTAATGTCATTTCTATAATCACTCAATGCATCAAACAGCCTAAAACAGCTATTTTACTGTGGGCTGGAACACAACTTTGCAGATTGCCACAGTGTGAAATCTTGTGTTTTATGCAATATGAATAGTTGTGACATGTAAAAAATAAGCAGTTTTCAGAATGGGGTTCTTAATCTGAAAGCCAGATATAGAAGTTGTTTTAGCAGAGCTACATTCATATGTGTAGATTACAGAATAAACATCTGGTCAACTCACCTTTCCACCATATTGCTCCAACTTTTGTAAAGCAACATTAATTTTTTCTCTACATTTCTTGTCCATTAATCTCCTTGAAAGCTATTGGAAAAGTAAAATAAAAAGGTTTTCTGCACAATATAGTACAATATATGCAAGCAGGTCAATATTACTCTATTTTATTAAACTATTTCATCTTACTCTTTGGCAAATTAAAGCCATAAAGAAACATCATCTTATAGCTTGTAACTCATTTCAAAGTACAGAACTCAGTTAAGGCAAAAGCAATAAAATGTTAACTGATGAGAAACTTAAATTCAAAGAAAGCTCAACTGTTACTTCCAGAAAAACACTTTTTATTTTTCTTTTAGCAAACAAATTCTAGAGCTGTATCAGCCTTTAAAAAAAAAAGTCATTCTTACAGTGTTGTTCACATGAAAAGTTAACACATTTTTCATGTGCACTGAAAGAGCTTTATTTATTGGAAATACCTTTTAAAAAAACTACTGCAATTTCTCTCTTGTGCATTGGGTGTCCAAAAGTTCCTTTTATTTTACTGTAAATGTGTGCTCTGGAATCAGGCTAAACGAAACCATTGAAAGCTTGTCTGACAGAGGGCAGACGTCTACAGAAGGACTCAGTATAAAAATGCTTTCCACAATCCCACTTTATTTAATGAAAAATTCCTTGTGCAGAATTCCCATCTGAAGGAAGTGGGAATATTTGCTTATGTTAATTTATTGAAATTTTAAAAGATTTTTTAAAAAAATATTCACACTTAAAATGCAAAACTCATTTTGCTGTAAATGTATCTTATGACTTCTCTTCAAAACATAGTATCTATTTTACTTCAGGCTTGAAGCCAGATCTTTTTTAGATTGTGCTGGTTTTGGCTGGGATCTAGTTAATTTCCTTCATAGTAGCTTGTATGGGGCTATGTTTTGAGTTTGTGCTGAAAACAGTGTTGATAATACAGGGATGTTTTTGTTACTGCTAAGCAGTGCTTACACAAGAGTTCAGCATATAAAGCTGGGGGGAGAAGAAGGAAGCAGGGGATGTTTCAAGTGATGGCCTTTTGTCTTCCCAAGTCACCCTTACTCGTGATGAAGCCCTGCTTTCCTGCCAGTGGGAAGTAGTGAATTAATTCCTTGTTTTGCTTTGCTTGTGTGTGCAGCTTTTGCTTGATCCATTAAACTGTCTTCAACCCACGAGTTTTCTCACTTTTACTTTTCTGATTCTCTCCTCCATCCCGCCGTGGGTAGAGTGAGTGAGTGGCTGTGTGGGGATTAGTTGCTGGCTGGGGTTAAACCACGACAAGAGTAGAGACAACACTTCCATTACTTTTCACTTTACATTAGCAACAGTTTTTGGAGCTTGCTAGAAATTTATGTCACCATATTGACAAAGACATATATGAAGTAATGCTTTTCATGGAACTGCTGAGTCTTCCACTGTATCTGTACAGATATTAAACATCTCAACAAAAGTACCATAAAAATACAGATGATTTTTTACTACAGCGTTAAAAACTTACATTTGTGAGTAGATGCTTAAGATGATCATTAAGAGATGGACCAACAACAGCACTCAGTTGAACTAAAGCATCCAATCCCCTTCCAAATACTTCATCATCTGAATGGGCCTTCAGAGCAGGAGGGAAATAAAATGGTGTCAGTAATATTCAGACAAATGCACAAGGTCTTCAAAACTCCGATCTCTACATTATGATTGTATATAGTATTTTCAAAAATTAAAACTACTGTGCAACTGCTAATTGTTATAATGTTACAAGTTTAGAAATACAAGCACAATATGACTGAATATTAGTATCTAAAGGTAACATTTTAGACAAGTGTATTGTTAAAGTAGAAAAAGTATCCACAAAATGTCAGTGAAACTCTTGCATTTCCTCTGAGGCAAGGAAACTAATAATTTATTACTTATGAAATAAAAAAAACTGGCAGGCAAAACAAACAGTTTACTACTCCATGAATTTTAATGCTTCACAGCATATCAGAAAGAACTCTGCAAATGCAGATATGTTGAAATCGGGAGACAACATTTTAGTTACAAACTAATTAATTCAGGGTAATTTCTATGTAATTCAGAACAATAATTGTCTTTGTTGAAGAAACAGAGGGGCCAATGACTTTCTGGCTCCATTAATATAGTCCCCTGCCAACTACAGCTTTGTCACCTGCCAGCAATTATCAGGCTCTTATCTACTTCTAGGGTGCTTTGTCATCTGTATTGCTCCCATGGGAGAGTTCTTCTATACATGAGTTCTCTAATGGTGTCTTTATCTCATTCCTCCTTTAGCCATGAAATTGATTCATGACAATTTATTTTGTTCTTGTACTAATACTGACCTTTATTTAAACAGTTATTTTTTCACTCTGACATTTGGGCCATGAACAAATTTTTTTCAACTAGAAGCTATTGACTGCTTGTGTAGTAGAAGGTTTAACAAGACTATACCAAAACAGTGCAACAGTGAAAATTATTAGATGAGTAACAGGAATTTGAAGAACAGACAAGAATAATTCTTATTTTGTTTTTCAAACTAAACCAAAGATACTGATAACACACAGTTTTGATCTTATATCACACCTCTGATAAAAGAATTTTCAAACTTTCAGTCATCTCTATTAAAATCAATTACCTTTGGGGCTAATACTTTACGTTATTTTCATTTCTGAAGATGCAGAAAAGTTAAAAGTATTAAAAAAAAACATTACCTCAAACGTTTTAACTGTATATCTTGCCTTTTACTAGTTGGCATATTACGTTTTATCTTTGTAGCATGTTCTGAATTTTTAAATGTAACAGATAATTATTTATTCTTATTATTAATAATTATTTATTACCTCCATTTTACTTCATCTCAATTTTTGGGATGTTATTATGTGAATATATAAAAACACCATCAATGCACAGATTTATTTCTGCTTATATTCAGATCTTTACTAGAACATTCCCACAGAATTTGTCCATAGCTGTACATGGATAGATATGTCATAGAGCTATACAAGGAGTTGCTCATTAGAATTCACAGTTAAAGACATACTTATCTAATAAAACAAAGGCATGGTTAACATGAGAAATAGAAATTACTCCTACCTCCCAAACCCCAAAACAAAAGCCCATGAGGTAGATTTATCACATTAGTATTTTCCATGTAGTCCTTACCAGCACAAGAAAAGAAAAAAAATCAAACCCATGAAAATCTCTGCATGAAAAGTAAGACATACCAATGTAGCCTTTAACACTGGAACTAGACGAGGCAACAAGGGAATTGCTTTTTCAGTAGCACCTTCAACCAGAAGTAATTCTTTAAAACCCTCCTTTGAAACAAATGTATAGGGATGTTTTGTCTCTCTTAGACCCTGTTGCAAATGTAAAACATTACCTTAATGCATTTTAAAAGTTCCGTGTAGCAGCAAGATAGTTTCAATTTTGTTACATCAGTTCAAAACATAAAATACACTAACTCCACCATGTGGAGCCATTGAGTACAACTCAGCTCACAGAATATTCTTATTCATTTTTCTCTTGGAACATGGAATATTAAAACTCACATTATGAATTCTGTCAATTCAATCAATATTTGTACTTCATTTCTTTTAATCTAACTACTTAAGGTAATTTTCAACAAAAATTACAAGAATAGGCTATATTTGTATTTGGTTTTCGTACCTTGAAGAATAAAAGAAGAACGGAAGGTGAACTATGGAAGGAAAGACAATACTGCACCACACACACCCTCATGCAACAACAAAAACTTGTAGTGGTACAAATACGCATTTCTAGTGAAGACCTGACTGCCAGAATGCAAAGACTTAAAGCCCTATGGCTGAAGTCTTTCTTCCTTCCATAATAGAAGGTCTAAATTACTTTAGGAATTGTCAGCTTTCTTTAATCTTCTTTAACAGAGAGAAAGGAGGGGGAAAAAAAAAAAAAGCCACCACCTCTGAAGCATGCATGTTATGGCATCAACCACACTGGATTCAACATTTATTTACACTCCTGAAATATATCTGGTGAAAAATGCCACAGATGATGCTGAGAAAACAGAAGCCAGAACATAATGTATAGTATTTCTCTTTCACTTATTTACAGGATCCTATTTTCACTGTATTAGTTCGATCTATTTGGAACAGTGCTCTTCCTTCAACAAGTAGGCTTCATACAGAAAAATAATTAAAACAATTTTGTTTACAAAAGGACCTGCAAAGCCACAAATGGATTAAAGTATTTAATTCAACAGTTGGGAATCTGAGATGCAGTCTTGTATTTGGCCAGTATCTTGAAAATAAATAGCTCTCCCAGAATGCTTTAGCTAAAGAACTACATATGGCAATGTTCTTGACCATCTTCATTCATACAATATCCTCACAAATGTTTTTACCGTATTTCCATAGTAGGTAAGTCTAAGTTATCTAGCTTAGCTTGTGACAAACTGCCATTTGCAATTAGGAAATCCTGTATGCTTAACTTTGCAAGAAAATTGAGTTTACCTCTGCCAATGTGACAAGAAGAGGATCAAAGGGAACAGTTTCAGGACGGCATTCCCATTGCAGTCTGTGCTTTACTGATCCATGCACTAATCTGTATAGAGAATAAAGTTTTAACAAATTAACATATAATAATATAAAATTTATTGTCAACACTATTCACTTTAAATATATCACCAATTGGTTTGCAATGTTACTATAATGCTATATACACAATTTCAATTCATACTACTCTCCTTAGTGAAATGTATAATGGTATTTAACAGTGCAATTATTACAATTTCCAAGTACAATAGTCTTCAAAATTCTGCTCCCACATAGAAATCAGAAAATAAAAGTTATAAAAATTACAGATGCCTCTCATAGTGACACAGAAGATGTTCCCTTTGTAAAGTTATTTATTTTGAAAAATACCAAGAAAAATTTTCCTCAAATAACAATTGGTAAGGGAAATCACTTGAAACTAAAAGAAAATCATATTGGAATTCATCAGTTACTCTTAAGATACAGAAAAAGGCTATGTATTAATGATTATTATATACGTGTATATACATGTGTTAATGATGACTTAATTTTTTTAAAGTAATTCTGCATCCACTTGACAAAACATTAAAGTGCTTATTGTCTAGGCAAATATATAATAGACAAAAGTAACTTAAAATACCACAAACTATTACTTAAAGTAGTTCTGTTAATACCTGATATTGCTGACAACTACAGAATTGGAATATTCAAGAAAATGTCATACTACCCACTTCAGACAAAAAAAAAAGACTGCAAGATGCCTACTTACTAAAATGGCACTAATTTTATTATATTTGTTAGAACGGAGAAGTCAACACTATTACATGAAGAAATCAAATACTTTCATGAAAAGTTTAGCAAACCAAATCTGCAAATACCTAGCTATTCATTAAAACTGCAGCTTCAGTACTAACACACCATAAAAAAAGAACCAAAATAAGGCAATTTCCAAGACATGGAAAATTGCTTTCTGCTTTGAAAAGAGTTAAGTATCAGAAATGCTTTCAGAAATTAATGGAATCAAACAGCCCAATGAAAAGATTTAACATGGATAGATATATTTCAATCTCTGTAATTCTATCTAATGATAGTATCTTTATTAAAAAAAAATAAACAAAACTAACACACCTGCATGGAATGCCACCTTTAGCGTATATAGCAGCAAATGCAGAAGGTGGTCGAGAATGAACACCAAACTGTAAGGACAAAAAACCAAAACAAAACAAAGATTCACATTATTTATTCATACGAGTAATGTCTGATAACTATTTTGAATATGGTAAAATTGCAGTTCACCAAAAAGGAACTTAGTCATATAATTCTAAAACTAATCAAAAAAAGAACTGCAGTTACAGTGTGGAAAACACATTTGGTGCATTTATTAGAAAACTGCTTTTTCAGAATTGTCTGGCTAGGAAGTTGTAAAAATGAGTAAGTAATGTAGAATCAGTGCTTTCCTGATGGAATACTCTTATTTTTCTACTTTCTCTTGTAACTCTTAGCACTGAAGTCTTATGGGTTCTCTCCTTAACAGATTCAGGACCTCTCACTTTCCTGATGCTCTTATTTTTATACTGGTAACACGCAGAAGGCATATTTCCTCTAATTCCACCTTGATGCAAGTAAACTTACAAGGTGGCAAGATGTGGGAGAAACACCAAATGTTGGGCAAGATAGTATGAGGGCACTGGAAATCAGCTGAGAGGTTCATACTGGGTAAGAATATAGGACAGACTCACTGGAGAAGGAAACTAGGAGCTTCCTGGGAGGAAAGCCAGCACAAGGCTGGTTTTTATCATAGACACACTTCTTATACATATGAGCTACGATATTATTTATTAGCATGATCATTCAATGCTACGTCCCACATTAAACTTATCACAAAGTAGCAGGAAATACAGTAAAATCTTAATTTTAATCTTTTGAGTATCTGAATCTACATTAACATTGTTAAAATTGTGTGCATGCTTTGACAACTTCTTGACTTATTTAAGTCAAGGTACTACTTCCAAAAAGGTTTCAAGAAAAAAAAGCCCACGTTAAAGTATTCAGCCTTTGTCTGTGGCAAACTAGTACCTCAAAGTAGCCCCGCATTTAGTTTGTTTTCTAAAAAGTCTGTGACACTACTCATTGTCTGGCTGACATGGCCCAGGGGTGTGCTGTAATTCACCCACTCAAAGCTAGTTCTCTAGGCACTGGACTTTGTGAAATAAACAACTCCTTTCATCAGTCTTCTTCTGAGAGCCCAACTTCTTCCCAAAGTGTTACATGTTCACAGTGCTTGGGATTTTCAAGTAATGCTCACAAGCACTTAATTTGCTAGATTTTATGAGGTCTATGGGTTTACAAGGTTTTATGATCTTCAAGATGCTACCTGATTCTTGGTTTCACTGCATAACTGAGATCAGTTCCGCTAAAGGAACAAGCACCAAAAGTTATAATCATACAAAAAAAAAGAACAAAACAACCACCAAAAACCTTTTTAACTCTTAGCTCTAAACCTCTTTCTGGGGCAAAAGTATATGGAAAATAAAGAAGTTACCATCCAAGCCACAATTGTACCAAACTCCCCTTTTTAAAAAGGTAATAAATGTGTCACACCTCAGGCAGTTGAGCTTAGAAATTAGGGAATATAAGATTAATAACAGAAGTTTCATTTAAATTTACAAAACAGGACCAGAAGAAGTATGTCCTGCATGCATTTCATAAAGTAATGACATTTCTTCCAACAAGAGATCCATTTTAAATAAACAAACAGAAAACCCATCACCTATACATACCGGATCAATAGTTTTAGGATTCAGCTTGTCACTAGGCTTTGACTGTGGTTTAATTGCGGATTCTGGAGAACGTGGCAAAGGAGAAGATGCCTTGTTTTTCTGTACTGCAGTCTTTGGTTTTATTTGGATGCCTGATGACATTCTTAGACCATTACTTCCTAGAACAAAAAAGATTAAAAACATAAGATAGTTTACAATCCTACATGACAGAATATCAAGGGTTAGAATCCTCAGGTCCAAAGACTGATATGATCAATCAAGAATATCTGAATAAGTGTACTATAAAAGAAATGCTTATTCTTATATATCCTAAGCAGTGCACAGGATAATTTTGACAGTCTTGTCAGTCCATTTTTCAAACACGCACATCTCCCTAATCCTGCACTGCTCCCCTTTGCTTCTGTACTTCGAGGCCTGCAGCAAAGGTGAAATGAGCTACAGTCTGCCTTGAGGGCAACCTACAGAAGTCTGAGCAGCATTACAGTGTTCAGCAGAACAGCCCAGGGTGAAATAGGCTGGGGGGTACAGTTACAGCAGAAGACAGTAATAATTTGAGGCATGACCAGGATGAAGGAATGAACACAGCAAGTAGACTCAGGACACAAAAAAGCAAAGCAGAATCAATAAGAGAACAGAAAAGAAATATAAAGTAGCAAAGAAAGAACACGGAAAATTAATTCAAATTCCAGTAAGAAGAATTAAAGTATTTTGTTAAAAAGCATTCAAAAGTATTTTTCTGTATCCATCCTTAAATACTGATTTAGGTACACATATCTTCTAAATGCATAACATATCTTCTAAGTGTAGCACCAGCTACATATGTTATTATACATGTATGTAATTGCATTAAAATGTCCCTAATAGAAATAATAGCCTACTGCCTATTTAACGTGCCAAGCCAATACTATCATGAATAATATAAATTATTCCTGAGAAAAGACAGGTTAATAAAATGATAAAGTGTGAAAATGCTAGTTTTGAATATTATTAATGTTGAGTAATTTGTGCTGTCATCTACTTTGGATGGACAAACCAATTTATTAAATAAGAAATTGCATTCCTTTAGTAAACAAGAAACAACACTATATATAAATGAAAACAATAGAAAGCCAGTTAAATAATACATATAAACAAACATGGCCACAAGGATGAGTAGGGTGCTTGCTGTCCAGCCATCACCTTTCTCAAGTTGATGACACCTGGTTTTGTCAACAACATGACTAAATTCCAAATACTGAGGTCAAGACGAATTAGATGGCAGATTTTTTTGGCCACACTACTTCCATTCCCTCAGCTCTATAAGCCACCTGCCCTAATCTCTGCCAGATATCTTGTACATCTAGTCCTTGTTGTTTAGCTTGGTTCTTCTAATTCTTCCCTCCAGACAGAGCTCTGAGTCGGGTACTGCTGTCATTCTCGAAATTACTAAATCTTTAGGACTAGTTCTGCTTCTAGTAAGAAGTGATAAGGCCCTAGCACTTGTGTAGATATGCTATGTCCTTATGACTTGTAGAAAGAATTAAATGTGGTGCCTAAGGTTTACTGAATGTTGAGAAACAACATATAGTAAAGATTACCAAATTAACTAAAATACAAAGCAAAACTGAAAGTGAGAGTTTCAATACTTCAACACTTCTCAACTGATGCTTTAATCAAAACAAGTGATTCAAATCAGATCACCCACTGTACATCTTGGTTACTCTTTCCTACCGTTTTCAGAACACAGCCTGTCTCCAGTGACAGTCTTTTAAAAAGAAGAACTAATGTACAAGAACTATTCTGTTTGTAAAATGAAAATCATTAAAACCAGAAATAATGCGAAGCCCTAAAATACAAACAATAACATAGAAAGAAAATCTACTGATTTTCTAAGTGCCAGCTTATTGTCACAAAACTCTAATTGCATTAGAGTTAAAAAACACATTTCTAACTACCAGAAAAATAAGAATCAAAATGGCTTTATACTACAAAAACACCAGATTAATGCTAATGTCAAGAACTTATCACAAAATAGTGCTATCAGCGTCAACTGTTGAAATGTACAATTGCTCATAATGCAAGCAGTCATCTTGCTAATAACAACATAAATACTTTTGTCAGAAAAGTATTAATAAGTAATACAGATGTCTTCAAATTATTTTCTCTACCACGAAGTAATTAAGATAAATGCCAAGGACTTTTTACTAAGATTTTAACTAATGACAAAATCTAGATGTGTTTCAAAAGTCATTGGTTATACCATTACAGAAAGATAAAAAAAACCAAACAGGTGTGACAACAGGGAGGAGCAATGTTAGCCCTTTTAGACAAAAGTATAGAGTTAAGAATAATGGTTTTGTAAAAACACAGATGAGAAAACACACCTGTGTGTTGCCCGAGGAGGAGGTGGCAGAGTGGGAAAAGGACTTTTCATGAGGAGCCTGTGTCTTTACAGCAAGATGAAAGGTCTTGTGCAGTCAAGAGCTGGGAGAAGCACAGGCATTTGTAGAGAGATCAGACAGTAAGAGTGAATCAGACGAGCAACATACAAGGCTTGATACAGAAGTGAGGTATCCTACTGGCAGATGACAGACTTCAAGCAAAGGACAAAAATCCTTACACAGGAATAGAAAAGGCACCTTTAAAAGACATCTTCCAAAGGAGAAGTGTGACCTGGAGTTTGGTTTCTGGAAAACACTCAAGAAAGGCAGAATGAAAGTAAGACAGACTTTAAAGGCGAGGCTGCTCCTTTCCCTGGCGAGTGCCAGCTCTCCGGGAGCACAGCTAACGCAGAGCAAGAACGAAACAAGGGGCACTGAGCAACACGACCGCTAAGAGGCTCTAACAGCAAAGCTCCGGCAAGTTACCCCAGAGCCGTCGGGCCGAACCTCACAAACCCAGCGAGACGCGGACGGACGCGCACACCATCCCTCGGGACTCTTCTTTCTTCTCCACAGCTCCCACTCCCTGCGGGAAGCCCAGATCAAGGCGGCCACGGGAGCGCAGGACCGGTGGACAGCCAATCCCCTCTGCTTACGGGCGCCTGGGGAAGGCCGGCCGCGCAATGTCCCGAGGGCTCGCTGCGAGGCTGCGCCGCTGCCCGGCGGCGACACGCAGAGCCCGACCCAACCCAGCCCTACCGCCCGGCCGCACCGGCACCAACAAACGTCAGCACCAACAAACGTC
>NW_010200345.1:0-3167 GCF_000695765.1 Mesitornis unicolor | reverse complement strand
CTCTGCCTGTGCTGCAGCACCCACTGCATGCTTAAGGGCAACAGGCTGAAGGCCCTTACTATCACCCCATCCCTCCAACACTGGTGTGTCATCCTGCCGCTTGTTATAGACAATCTTGATATTATACTCATCTCCCTTCATATCTAGTTTAAAGCCCTGCCAATCAGCCCCACAAGCTCTTGGGTAAAGAACCTCTTTCTGGTTTGAGAAAAGTGTCTCCCATTAGATGCCAGCATACCTAGTGCTGTGTAGGTCATCCCATCATCAAAAACCCAAAATTGTGATGGTGACACCAGACATGAAGCCATGTGTTTATAGATTGTAGCCTCCTTTTCCTTCCAATGTCACTGCTTGCAACTGGAAGGAGAGAATTAAAAACAAACTGCCCCAGATTACCTCACTAACCATCCCAGATGGGTTAACCATCCCAGAGGAGATCTTCTGCATTCAGAGCACTTCCTCGTAGAGCCAGGTAGGATGTGGAGGGAAAATACATGAAAATACATGGAAGTTAATGGAAAAAATACTGGGCCTCAAGTGACTACAGGCACTGAACAGGTAGATTTTCATGATGGCAGTCTCTAAGAAGGGAGAGAGGATAAAACCAGGAGCCCAAGGTGAGTGTGTTTGGCCAAGGAACCTAGTAATTAAAAGCAACTAAGGGAGAATAGGACTTGGGCTCGCTGGTCAGAGAGCAGACAGAAAGAATTTATCTCTTATTTGAAGGTCCTTCAAACAGATCAATCACATTTTAACATCAAATTAAAATCCTACTAACTTCTTTTATACAGCTTCACTAGAGGAAAAGAGGAACGAATTACTGATATAGTGATTTCAGTAATAACACCAATAACACTACAGCTTCTTTGAAATTTACTCTGTCTCTACTGGATGAGACGATACAGAGATATTATATTTAGAAAAAAACAAACAAACAAACAAAATAAATAAGAGTATATACTGCACATAGTGTACAGGTGTTATAAAAAACTCCACATTAAGAAATGGGATGGTGGCTGGGGGATGTGATTCCTGTTTAAAGGAGAACCAGAAAGTGAAAAGAAAAACAAATCAAAACTTGAATTGCAAAGGCAACTGAGCTGTCCAATGGAAGAGTGATATCAATGATATGCGCTGATGGAACAGGTAGAAATTCAAGCTAAAAGCACTCAGGTATTAAGATAATAGTTGATACAAGAGTGTGGGAGTGGCAGATAGTAACAGAGAAAAGCATAAATTTGGAAAAAAATTACAAATATTCTAGGCAGCAGAGGAAAGGTTGTGCAAAACAAAACCACTTTAAATCTCAATGTCTCAATTTGTAGGCCCTGGACATTTTGTAAGTAACATACAGTTCTGTAGATTGTGACAGATGAAAGTCTGAGATAAATCAACATCTGTCAGCTGATGGGAAAGTAATTTTAACCCTTAGCAAACGTATTGTGCATAGCTGTTGGAGGGGAGGGGTAGCCTTATATCCTACTATAACTTATTTGTAGCTTTCCTTTTTCAGGATGAATCAAAACGTGGCCGTTGTTCTATATACTGAAAAAAATTGTTCTCAGGTTTTAATCTGTCATCTTAGTAATTACGCTATGAAGTCACCCACTGGATGTATTTCAAACCCATGCTGGAGAGAGCTGGGATGGTCTCTCAGCAACAGTTATTAACAACACCATAGGCTGGAGAAACAACAAGGTGAAAATAATATACTTTAAAATTACTTACCATGAGGCTGTAGATAAATGTAGAGTGTTGATGAGCATTGTCCAAGCTGAAAGAGTTTATGGTAGCTGATAAACAAAATCACCACTACTTCTGAACAGCAGGAAAATGTAAGACTTGGATTGAATTGCACTGTAATACTGGACTGTCCACAACATGAAATGGCATGGTGTGTCTACTAAGTTTACAGAACATAAGGACATTTCAATGAGGTGACTATCTAGAAGGCAAGATAAAGTTACAAATACATCTCTGCTTGTAGGTGTGAACTGAATTCTACTAGTCCAGGTGAAATCATTGAACATGGAAAAGGTAATCCTGCAAAAAAGATTGAATACATGAACAAATTCCCTGAAAGTAGTACAGAATGAATGAACAGACAAATAGTGGTAAGAAAGCCTTTCAGTATAGGCTTTGCTGCTTTGGTTGAAAAACCACTTAACAAGACACTGAAGAAAGTTACAGATTATCAGTGATGACTGAGGACATGATGACCAGTTGATTCAGAGAAAGGTGTTCACTGTGATATCAATAATTATTTAACTGTATTTGCATAAATGTCCTTTTCCTTTCTAGTAGTAGTTTTCCTAAGAAGAGACGATTGGACCCTGAGTGAAAAGATAAAAAATATTGAACTACTGAATCTCAGTTGTTCTTTGAAATATTTGTACTTTCTATGTTTTGGTTTGGTTTGGTTTTACAAATAATTCAAGCACACTCTCTTCTAAGAGAATTTATGGTAATTTTCTCTTGAAATAAGGAGTCATTCTGCAAAGTTATAAAGAAATTAATGAATTGTGCCATCTGTTATTAGAATCACCTGGCACAACAAATTACAAGCCTAGTTCCTAGAAAACAGGCAGTGTACTCATGAAAAATGCAGTTTGTGTGGTGGAGTCTTTCCCTGTGGTTCAGAAGCAGGAGGATATATACTTAGGAAAACAGAGAACAGCACAAAGAGAAAGCATGAATCCTTGCTAGAAGCTGACTACCATCCTGGAAAACTGTCATTCTCTCTCAGCTAAACATTTACTACATAGTGCTAAATAGTGTAAATTAAAATGCTGCCATACATAAATGTGTTCCTAATTTTAAACACTCAAAGTCATATTATTCAATCCAATCCCAATATGAGTTCATAGTTGAAATTGAAATTACAGTGTTAATTTGATGATGTGAAAAGATGCTTACCATTACATCAGAAGCTTCACGTTCTTGATGTCCTAAACTGGCTTCCAAGATAAATGTTCAAACTATTAAATTAGCATAGCACTTCTCCCCTTACCATTCTTTTAAGGTATACTTAAATACTATATATGGTATTATGGAAAAAAATTCATTAACAGTTCTCAGTCATTCAAATGATACAGTGTTAACCTGCAGCAGTCCATTAAGAGATTGAGTCTTTGTTCAGGATTTCACAGAATCACAGAATCGCTCGG
>NW_010200344.1:706-963 GCF_000695765.1 Mesitornis unicolor | reverse complement strand
CTGAGCTGTAAAACATCCATTTAAATTCAGTGCCTGAATGGAGTAGCACCAAGAACAACAAGGACCAGGGCAACAGAGCTCCCTTTATCCCCCTTGCAACTACTCCCTGCTTGGTCATTCCTTTCCTGTTGGACCTTTCTGGCTTATGGGCAAATTCAAGTGCTTTTCTTCTTCTCTTTTCTGCTTTATTTTCTCTGAGCGGGAAGGGGGAAGGAGTGGCAGGGGGGACGTGTGCAGGGAAGGCCCCATGGCCCTCC
>NW_010200344.1:0-200 GCF_000695765.1 Mesitornis unicolor | reverse complement strand
GCCGCGGGTCCCGGCGCAGGCAGCGAGCAGGTGCTGGCGGGACGTGCACCCTCTGCGCCCGGGCGAACAAAGGCTCAGCTCGCCCGGGGTCTGCGAGCATGAAGAATTGTTTAATTTCAGGGGAAAGTGAAAGGCTTTGCTTCTGCCGGGACGTGACATTTCCTGTGGTGCGGCCTGCATTGGCTGCTAATAGAGATCTA
>NW_010200343.1:0-383 GCF_000695765.1 Mesitornis unicolor | reverse complement strand
GACCCCTCCCCCTTCCCCCTCTCCGTGCTGTGTCGTCCCCCCCCACCACCCCAGGCGGGGCTGGGGGTGCAGGGGGGGACCCCAATAAAGGCGGGTGATGGTGAGATGTGGGTGTCTTTATGGAGGTCGACCCCCTCCTTGGGGTACCCAGGGATGTGGGGTGTCCGCAGCGGGGTGGGGGTCCCCTCCCTGCGGGGGGTGGGGGGCTTGTGTTGACCCCCCATAGAGTGGAGGGGGGGCAGCACCCACGGCTCTGCGCTGTGTCCAGGTCTTGTTCGGGAGCGTGGGGGACCCCTGGCTGCCCGTGACCCAGGACTGGATCCCCCCCTCTAAACTGGATCCCTTCACATCTGGATCCCCTCACATCTGGATCCCCGTCCCCC
>NW_010200342.1:0-225 GCF_000695765.1 Mesitornis unicolor | reverse complement strand
GGGACGCCACCCGCCCCCCATTACTTAAAAGGCGCCAGGCTGGGCGTGAGTAAAACGGAGTAAAAGCCAGAGAGGGGGATTAAATCACTCGGGGAGCGTTAATGGACTCCAGAGCTTTCTGCCTGCCCGGCGGCTGGGCCCAAGCCAGCCCGGGGTGGGGGCAATGAGTGCGCCAGGGCTCAGCTGGACCCTGGAGCCGAGCGGAAGGAGGATGGGGGGGGGTAT
>NW_010200341.1:13499-13817 GCF_000695765.1 Mesitornis unicolor | reverse complement strand
GTCTCGCCTTGGCTTTGGGGTCCCCTTCCCAAACCACCCTCGGTGCAGGAGCTGTTGTTATTCCCCTCATGTCGCAGGAAGGATTTCTGCGAGTGCCATAAACCCGTCACGTGGGCAGAGCCCGGGTGAGCTCTAATTGCTTCTATTTGCATAATGAGGCGAGGCTCAGCATCCTGCTGGTATTTGAAAGAAGAAAATCAAAATCAGCTCTGGATAAACAACTCTTCCCTACCCCCACTCCTCATTTGTGCGGTTTTTTTTTTCTCCCTTAATGCGAGTTTTTCCAGCTCTTTGGTCTTTTCGGGGCCCCGGGGCTCC
>NW_010200341.1:11173-13427 GCF_000695765.1 Mesitornis unicolor | reverse complement strand
TCTGCAGCCACCACGGGGCCTGAGGGTGTCCCCGAGTGGGAGCCCAGCAGAGGTCACCGCAGCCTGGTGTCACCGTGCGGGGACACGGCCAGCAGGGGCACAGTCCCATTCACGCCCCCCTCCGTGTCCTGCCGGCTCCTGGGGACCCCCATGGAGGGATGGGACAGGACAGGACAGGACCCTTCCCTCCCTCCAAGAGTGACAGGAAGTGTTTTGCTTGCTCCTGCCATGCGGCCTTCAGAGGACCCGGAAAAGGGGGTGACATCTCCTGGCTGGGTTGTGACACCAGCTGCTGTCCCCATATGTCCCCTCCTCTGTAAGCCCCTTTCCCCACTCACCCACAGCCCAGGGGAGCGGGAGCATCCCTGCTCCTCCTGTCCCCTCGGGTCCCCAAGGTTCTTCCCAGCAGCCAAACCCCAGTGCCCCCTTGACTCTGGGGGGACCTTGAGACATCGCCAAGAGCTGCTTGGTGCTTTTGGGACCTGGAGGGGCTGTTCTCCTGGCCGGGATGCCAGAGGGGGTTGCAGCCTTGCCCCGGGAGGGACGATGCTGTGCAGAAACGCTGCTGCCCCGGGTGAATCGGCTCCTTCCTCCTCCTCTTCCTCTCCGGCGCAGGGCTGGTGTCCTCTGAACCCTCCGCTGCCCTTGGGGGGAGAAGTGCTGACTCCAGATGTTTCCCTAAATGAGAACCTTCTGCCGACAGGGCCGGTTTATTTTCATACTGAAAGAAAATGAAAGGGCTGCTCTGATGACGATTATTCATGTTTTTGCAGCCCGTGTTTGTAGTGGGGGCTGCTGTGCCTGCAGGAGAGTGGATGGACAGACAGACAGACAGACACGTGGGGAAGCTGTGACCCCCCCCTCCACCCCCTGCTCTCCAGGTCCATCACTGGGCTGGTTCACTCTGGGCAGCTCCATCGCATCCCATCTCTCTGGGTTGGGGATGGCCCATGCCCGTGGTGTCCCATCCCATCCCCAGCCCCAGTGGTCCAGGGATGATCTGAGGGGAGCAGGACCGGGAGCCCTGAGAGCAGAGGCTGAGGCTCAGTGGCACCAGGAGCGTGAAGCACCCACGCTCAGATGCACAAGGGTAAAGGGGCAGGGGTAAAGAGAAGAGATCTCTGTGCACAGTGTTACTGAGAGTGAGCCCTTGTCTGAGCAGCTCCCATGCCCTGACTTGGACTTGGCTGCTTGCTCCAGGTGTGACTGAGGAGCTCCAAATTGGTACCATAGCCCAGGGCCCTCCTGGTGTGGAAGGGCTGCACCAGCCCCCTCCTAGCCAGCTCCAGCTTGTCCAAAACTGCTCCTGTGACCCCTCCAAACTGAGCCACTTCCTCCCCTCAGCTCCCACTTTGCTTGGTGACACCCCATGAGCTCAGACATCATCAACCTGATCCCATCTAACATTTGCTTTCAAAACAGGGAAGCTCTGCTCCCCAAAAACCACCTCCATCCCGCCTGCTGACCCCAGCCCATGGACTCGCACCAGCTCTCATCCTTTTTGGATGAGATGAGCTCCTGGCCCATTGATGTTCAGGTACCCTCAGACCCTGCTGCTCCTCTGCTCTCCTGATCATGCCAAACCCACGGCCAGGGCTACCAACCCCATCCCAAACCACAAAGGTCCCCCCTTCCCTTACCCCTCAGGCCAGCGTGCCCAAAGGAGGGGAGCAGCAGTGCTCCAAATTCCCAAGGGCTTCCCAAGCTCCCTTGTCACCCCGATGTTGTATTAGCAATTTGTGTTTCATTCTAATTTATTTCTCTGTAGGTTGGTGCCTGTCGTTGCTGCTGTTCCCGGCCCAGCTTTCCAGCAGGTTTGCTCTGCAGAGAGCTGCAGGTTGGCTATGAAATATGACAAAGCGTTCATTTAAATGCACACCATGATGTCGGCGAGTCCATTAGGGGAATTAATTTGAATGGTTGGCATTTAATAAACAGCCTCATCCCTCCTCTCCCCTCCCTGCCACCGCCGCCATCTCGGAAGGGTTAAAAAGAAACCACATGTGGATATTGGAGGGAGGGGGAGCAGGTATCTGGGTTTTGGGGTGGGAGGGGGGGGAATAATAAAAGAGAGCTGGTGTTATAAGAAGAATTGCAGTTTGTTTTGTTCAGGGTAAAATAAAACACATGTGGAAGGGGGGGTGAACGGAGCAGTTTGGGTTCACGGGGTGTTTGGTGCATGGAGAAATTTGGGGGATGAAACGCAGCGGGGCCAGGGAGGACGCGCCCCGGCCGGGGGTCCCAGCCTGGCTCC
>NW_010200341.1:10549-11147 GCF_000695765.1 Mesitornis unicolor | reverse complement strand
GCGGGGGGGGGGCTCGCAGGACGCTTCCCCCATATGGTGTGCGTTACAGCCCCCTTTCTAGTTGTAAAGATTAATTTAAAGCCTTTCTCACCTCCCCCCCATCTCTCTTTCATTGACAAATGAACATCTGGGCTGAATGCTGCCCAGATCCTAATCAAAGCATTTTTTCAGGGCCGTTGTCTGCCTTTCTGGCTATATCTGCTTTTTGGGTTCTCCGCAGTTTCAATTCAGCCTGTAAATACCCCTCGCCGGGATTTATGATTCGGGCTAATGTGATTTTTCTCTTTGCCTCTCGATTCATTTGTTTGGTTTAGTTTAATGACATTTTCTTGTCTGTGCATAAGTTAGGACATGAAGGGAGGTTTTTTTCCCCCCTTCTCTTTGCAGTGGGTTATTAACAATTAGCAAAAATGGCTTTTTGGGGGGGAATATACTGCTGGTGAAGGCAGTGGGGGGCCAAATCCAGCCCCGAATCCCTGCCGAGTATCCCCTGGTCATCTCTTTTTCTTACAGAATGCTTGTTTTTTGAGGTTTTGCCGAGAAAGCAGCTTTATGCCAAAGCGAAGCCGAGCCCTTTCCATGATGCTCAAGGGCTTCT
>NW_010200341.1:9014-10518 GCF_000695765.1 Mesitornis unicolor | reverse complement strand
GCTACTAAAGTGGAAAGGGCAGCGGGAGCCATAGCCCAACATGGAAAAGCCATTTTGTCCCCAAAACGCTGCTCCAGCAGCTGAGCAAGGTGCCTGAAAAACAGACTTGATTTTTTTTTTCCCCTGCAAACTCCAATTTGGGAGTTAAAATATTAATATTTTAAAGCTAGCTGGGATGGTGAACATCTGTCATGTCCCAGGTGCTATAGGAGGGGATGGTGCTTGAGCCTGTAACAGAGGCAAAAAGGCAGAGAAGTCCCTTTAGGGCAAATACAGGACTTGTGGGGGACCCATGACACAGGGTACTCTGCATTGGTCCCTGTTCCCGAGTGACAAGAGAGCTGGGAAACATGATTATTATGTTTTGGGGGGTATATTCAGAGCATATCCATTCCTGTTGCAAACCCCTTCCCTCTGCCAGAACGGCAGGGCCGGTTATTTACCCCAGCGGAAGCCTTAATTAAAGTGTGTGATTTCAGGCCATTTAAACCATCAAGGAGAGATCTTGTTTATACAGCGAGTGCGCGGGGTAATGGCAATATTAATTAAAAATGTGCTCCTAAGTGAGAGGAAAAGAAATCACCGTGGTGGAAAACATTTTGCTGCTGCTCCTCAGCTCTGCAGGACATGGGGTGACCCAAATCCCACATCCTGCATCAGCAGGGCTGGGTACCACCCATCACTTGGACCCTCTCCATCCAGGGATGCTGCTGGGGAAGCTGAGCTTTGGCTGGGTAACCGGAGGAGGTTGAGGATGGTGGCGCTTTACACCGATTTCCAGCTTGGAGCTGGTGTGGCTGCTCCCATGAGCAGCCAAAAATGCATCTTGGTTATTGCAGATGGGGGGAGCATCCTTGCTCAGGGTGGGGAGTGGTGTTCAGCCCATCACTGGGCCTGTTTTTCCCAAGAAACTCTGAATTAGCCATGATTATGATGAGCCAGCACGCAGTGGGCAGGTCACTGGGAGTGAATTTGGGGACATAAAGAGCTGGAGCCACAGTCCCGATGGCTGTGGGGCCGAAGCAGCCCCAGCACCAACCCTGGATGAGGACGGCCACCACGCAGAGGTCTGGAGGTGGGGAAGGACATTCCCCAGCATCCAGAGGAATGTCTGGGCTGAGTTTTAAATTTCTTTGCATTTTTGTTGCTGGTTTTTTTAGTGTTTGGCACCTTCTGCTTCCTTTTCACCCCCATCCTTGATTTATGGGGTTTCTATTGGTGCTATCGATCATCGGGGCCATCTCGGCGTGAGGAGGTCGGGTGGAGGGTTGGATGCTGAGGTGCGTCACGGCCAAAGAGGCTTTTTTTTGGGAAGGGGAGGAGGGAGGCAGCGATGTCCAGGGATGCCGGGAGCCCTCCTCAATGGAGGAGGAGGATGCGATAGGCGCTGGCTGCGTTTCCAAACTCATCCCTAACCCTGTGCGTCGGGAGAGGGCGGCCGCGGCCGCTGCCCCGCTCGCAGCTGCCGCCGCGCCGAGATTTGCAGCTGAACTCTGCTCCGAAA
>NW_010200341.1:8610-8964 GCF_000695765.1 Mesitornis unicolor | reverse complement strand
CAGCCAATCCCCGCGGGGGGCTGCCAGGAAACCCGGCCAGCAGCAAGGACGTGCGTTTCTGTACCCACCACACGGCCAGGATCGCTGCTGTTCTGCGGGGGGCGGGACGGGACGGGGCTCCAGCCCTCGCCGGGGTGCGATCCCGACCCTCCCCGGGCTGCAGCCGGCTCCGTGCCCTGGGTGCTGCCCCGGGGAGGCTGCGGCGTTACCTCCCCCTCATCGCTGCCTTTCTATAACCCAAAACCAATCCCACCCCAGATCCTCTAAACTTCACTCACCCTCCCCGTAACCTCCCGCTTTCCCAGCGTGTGGAAGCGCATCGGCTCCCCCCCCCGCGGGGTTACTGCACCCCCG
>NW_010200341.1:550-8433 GCF_000695765.1 Mesitornis unicolor | reverse complement strand
CCCGGTGGGATTTACGACCCCCGGGACTTCCCGCGCTGCCTTTCAACGCGCTCGGCTCCTTCGCGCCACCCATAAATCAAACCTGTTTTGTTTCGGCTTGCTCCTCCGCCGACTCTTTATTTAGTTTCATTTCTATCCCCTGCCGCCGCCTCCCTCGGTCCCCGAGGGGTTTGGGGGACAGCAGGGGAGCAGCGAAGCAGCCCTGAGGCCGCGGTGAGGGCTCACGTTGGGTCTCTGTGTGAAACATCAGTGGCCGGGAAAAGAGAGGGGGTGGGAAAAGGGGGTCAGGAAATGGGGGATTGGGAAAATCCTGCACCTCTGGCACAGACTAAACACTGCTCCCCACATCTAAACAGTGCCAGGATACGGCTCCCGAGGCCCTTGACGCTCAGGGGTTTCCATTGAATCCATCCCAAAGCCATTTTAGTGGCAGCCTTGGGAAAACCTTCCGGTGGGATCAGGCATCCAGGACCAAGCATGGTGCAGGGAAGGTGCACAGGGCCACACAGCGAGCATCCCCAACGCAGCATCCTCAGCCGAGCATCCTCACCATGGCAAAGATGAGTGGGACGCCTGATCTGCTCTTTCCACTGGTGACTCATGGAAAAATCCTTGTTTTGCAGCGGCCACTCGCCATGACGGGTGTTTCTGCCTCCGTGCCTTGCTCCGCTTTTTGTTTTTTCCCAAAATCTTTGCTATGAAAACACCTCGAATCCTGACCTTCCTGCAGTGCTCACCTCACCTGAAGGGATCTTTGGTTTCCCCCCTGCATGTGTGCAGGGCTGGCTCTGCAATCCCCACTTCATCAGCTGCCTGGGGAGCAGCCCGGTCACGCTCCCATGGTTGAATTTTTTGGGCATTGTTATTTTTGAGTGGCCCTTACACAATGGCAGAGGAAGCTTGGCGGGTTTCCACCACCGGTTTTGGCAGGCCTGCCCATGCCCTCTCCCCCCTGAAGCCCTTTGACAAGGTTTGCAACACAACGGGTGTTTCTGGGTGTCCCCGCTGTCCCCAAGGCCACCTTGGGGGTGAAGCAGGTCCTCAGTTCAGCTCCTCGCTGCCTTGTAGGGAGCAAGTGGGATCCAGTGGTAGATTTGGGTTAAAATAGTGAATGATGCTGATTTACACCGTGTTGCTTCCCAAATTGTTCCCTCTTTCCTCCTCATCTTTCAGAGGGCAGGGATGGAGCTGGGACCTGCCTATCCCAGCCCCATCTGGTCCCACAGGGAGCCCGGAGCAGCTCTATATTTAACTGAACTGGCTTTTTTAAGTGATTTTTTTCTTGGAAAAGGGCACGGGGAGGGATGCTCCTTGGTGCTCCGTGAACTTTCCCGCCTGCCTTTTCATCCTTTTTTCACAGGGCACCGACCCCGACGCCACTCTCTGGAAAGCAGATTAGGGTTTGTTTTGGGGGGGGGATGGTTTAGTTTGGAAGCCGGGGATGGAAAATGATTTCCAACCCCTAAATTAGAAACAGAATCATCATAAAGCGCCTTGTTTTGAAGAGGGTGGTGTGTGTCATCCCGCAGCAATGAGAAGCTCGTGCTGAGAGGAGCAAAGAGCTGTGATTTATTGTTTTAATGCTCCCCAAGGGACCACCTTGGCTCCGGGGATGCTCTCACTCCCTCTGTCCCCATCGATGGGGACATCCATGGGTGGGTGCCCTTCCAGCGCAAGGGGGGGGGGCTGTATCACCCAATTTAGTTGTTGAAACACTTGGTTTTGCAGAGAAAAGGGGATTGTATGATGCAGTTTTTTGCCCTGCTCTTCCCAAGGGGCTTTGGATGCAGAGGTGATGGGATGGGAGCCAATACTCTGCTGTGCCGGGCTGGAGGGAGGTGTGAGCAGGCCATGGTTTCTCCTTGGGATGTTTTTTTTCTCCTCAATGTAATGAATTTGACCAATTTCACTGTGGGTTACTCTCTCTGTGGTCCCTATCATCCAAAAAACCCATCAGGTCCTATGGAATCCTGGTCAGACCCTTGGAAAAAGAAGTGGTGCCGGGGCAGCATCTGGTCCTGCTTGGGATGAGCTCATCCCTGCGGTCACCAGCCACCGGGGCGGTGCCGGAAAACCCATAGAAATGCTCTATTTTCACAAACTGCAAGAGATTTTCCCCGTGTGTGGGAGCCGGGGCTGCTCAGGGTGTCGAAGGCCCAATTTAAATGCTGAATTCCCACTGCAGAGAAGCCTTCACCCCACTGTATTTCTCTCCCCATTGGGTATAACACCCAATGTTGTGCACCCAAAAGCGGTGCCCAACCCCGGGTGGGTTCTCTGGGGGAAGCAGTCTGCGTGGAGCCGGTCGCTGCCATTTAATAAGATACTTCTTGTATGTTAAATAGCAACAGCTGATGGGAAACATGTGTCCCAAGGATTAACAGCCGTGTCAAAGATAAAGCAGCGAGCAAAGCCTCCAAAAAGCGCGTTTCAAACAACCCAGCATGGCTGTGATGTGCAATAACCGGGGTAAGGAGTGGGACGGGGAAGGTAAAACGTGTGTCGCAGTGTATCGCACCCCAACAACCCCGGGATGGGGCTGGGGATGGGTTTTGGCCCAGCAAGGTGATGCTGGATGGCACAGGAGCACCACCACCTCCTTCTTCCCCCATTTCTCCCTCCATTTCCACCTCTCTCCCTGCTTATTTAATTTTTCCCCCCAATTTCTCCCCTGTCGAGGCGGACGCTTTGGCTAATTAGCAAAATGTGTCAAAGAAAATGATTAATGTTGAGCTGCCTTTGTGCCAGCACTGCCTGACTTCTGCTCTTAAAGGTTTTTATGAAAAGAAAGATAAGGGGCGCTCGTGATGGGTGAGCAAAGCAAGCGCCCACCTCGGTGTTAAAGGGTTGGAAAAGGGAGGATGCGGGGGGATGTGGGGTCACCCCCAGAGGAATAGGTGAGAGCTGGCATTGCTCTGCCTCTATGTGTGACCATCACTGTGGTGTCCTCCATCCTGGGGGCTCCTGGGTGGGAGGCAGAGGCACAGGCAGGGAAACTGAGGCACGGTCCTGCCAGGCTCCTGCATCTCTCACAGGTTTGGCCATGTTTTCGGCAACTCCTAAAGCACAACCAACTCCGCAACCCTCAAAACGCGTACTCCCCGCAACCCAAATCCCCCCAAACCTGCAGCCTTTGCAGTGGGGTCTTCCAAAAAGTAACAGCTACCCGGTGGTACCACTGCAGGATGGCGTGAACCAGAGCTGGCAGTGCCATGGGACCCTGCACCAGCCAGGACAACAGCCACGGGCACAGGGAGAGGACGAGGGCGGTGGGAGCTCCATCACCACCACATTTCTCATTTTCATTCATTTTCTTAAATCGTGAGCACCTCCAAATCCCGGCAGCCACTGCAGAGGCCTGAGCCACTCAGTGCACGACAGAGAGGCCGGAGCTGGGGGGGTGCAGCGAGAGGCGGGAGGTGGGGGGTTGCAGCCGGTGGGAGCCCCAGAGGGGGCAGCAGGGGCTGCTCCGTGAGGTTTTCCTGCGGCAAACAGACCTTGGGGCTTAGTAAGCTATTTGTAAAGCTGGCTCTGGATAAACAAGAGGCCGTGTGTCGGGCTGGGGGTGGCTGCGCAGGGCTCTGCCGCGCGGGGTGGGACCTCAGCGCAGAAATATTTTCAAGATAAACAGAGGAAAATGAGTCCTGGAGGAGGCCGGAGCCACTGGCAGCGGCACGCAGCTCCTTTCACAGATATTTTCGGTCAGGAACTCGGCTTTCTGCGCGCTGTGGCTGAAAGATGCTTGTTTTTTTGGCCTCCAAAGGGAGCTTCGCGCGCTCCTGGTTCAAAAATAAACCCGAGGAGCTGTTGGTGGCGAAGCCAGCGGTGCGGAGAGGTGCAAAGCTCTCCACCGCCTCCAACCCTTCATCTGTCCATCCCCTCCATCCCTTCATCCCCACCAACCCCTCCATCCCTCTATCCCTCCATCTCTTCATCCTCTCCATCCCCTTCATCGCTCCATCCCCACCGCCCCCACCATCCCCTTCATCTCCTCCATTCCTTCATCCTCACCATCCCCTCCATCCCTCCATCTCTCCCCATCCATCCGAAGCAGCAGCAGTGGAGGTGATGCTCTGGGAAGGTGGGACAAGGGACAGGGATAAGTGTCCTGGGGGGTTCTCACCGCAGCATCCCTGCATCCCAATAGCGCAGCATCTGTGCTTAATGCTGGGGGTGGCCGGGACAGCGTGGTCCAGTCTGAGCAGCAGCAATCTGGCCCCCTGGGAACCCTAAACTGGGCAAACTGGGGTGGGGGAAGCTGTCATTCTCCTTGCTCTACAACCTTGCAAACCTGCCTCGGCCGTGGGACTCCGGGATGGTTTCATTCTCCGCTGTTTTGTGTCTGGTCTGGAAACTTTGCAACCACGGGGCAATGCTTGGCTTGGGGCGATGCTTGGCTTGGGAAGATGCTCGGTTTGAGGCGATGTTCGGCTGGGGAAGATGCTTGGCTTGGGAAGTTGGCTTGGGAAGAGCGATGCTCAGCTTGGGGCGATGCTCAGCTTGGGATGATGCTCAGTTTGAGGCAATGCTCAGCTTGGGTTGATGCTCAGTTTGGGATGCTATGGCCCCAGCAGCCCAGATCTCCCAGCCTATCTCTCCCTCTCTTCCCCACCCCCAGCAAATTTAATTAAAAGTCATTCAGATTCCTTTGAAAGAAAATGTCATCCGTCGACACAATTACACTTTAACTAACCAAAGCTGTTACAGTTCCTATATATATTGGAATCAGGCTGTCGTTATTAGTTCTAAGTAAGTAATTTATTCCCATTATTGTGTTCAAATTACAGGATATTACCCCCTGGGGAAATAATCCTGTTATTTGAAATGTAAAAAAGAATTCACATGGACAACAATGGATTCCTAAATGAACTCAACAACAGTCCCCAGTCCAAGTGCATCACTTGCCTTGGATAGAAAAATGTAAAGTTGCTTTTAAAGCCACTCTTTTCTCCTCTCTTTTCCTTCTCTCACCCCAGCAGAGGTAAATAGGGCTCCTCCTCTTCTTCACCAGTCTTTATGTATTGAGGGAACCCTGGACCTGCAGGAATTTGGTGGGGAGCAAACATCGTTCCCTTGATCGAGACCTCGGGCGAAGCCAAATAACAGCTTGTCTCTGCGACACCCAAACATAAGCAACTAATTTGGACCATTGAAAGGGAAAAAAAAGGGAAAAAAAAGGCAAGAGAGAGAAAGAGGAGGAAGAGGGAGGAGAGGGAAGAAAATCAGATACACTTGTAACCTGATTACAACAGCCAGCTATGTGTGCAAAATCACAATGCAGCTCTATAATTAAATCTCTCTTTCCCCCTCCTGCCGAGCTCTTTCCTCTAACAGGCGCGGTACAAAAACAGTCGTTAGGACATCAAATTCCAGCTCCGACATGAGGAGACCTTTTTTGTCTATAGCCGCTCAGCTCGTCTTTAAGGAAATAATAATTACAAGCCTGGTGTTGCTGGCTGACGAGCTTTGTGGAGCAGAAAGGGCTTGTTTTGTCCAACCGCTCCTTCCCCTGTGGCTCCGCTCAGGGATGTGCAGAGGATTGGGGGGATGGAAAAGAGAGGGGACACCCCCTCCTTGGGCTGGTGTTTGGGGCGAGAGGAAACCCTGGGGTCTAACGAGACGCTCGAGGGCTGGGAACCGCAGGTATTTCTCCCCCTCTTGCCCCACTGAATCCATCCCACTATGTTTTAGCATCAGTGGTGTGGTACCCGGCATAGGCAGGGTGTGATCGTTCGGTGGGTGCATAAAACACCCACGAGGGACACGAGCCAGCAGCAGCCTGGACACGGAGCAGTCTCCCACCACAACGTTTTCCCAAGGGTTTGACCCCTGCCTGGCGCTCACCTCCTCCATACAGTGGTCCCAAATCCTGGGCCACGAGGTGATGGAGGGAGGCTACAGATGGGGCCACCTTGATGGACCCCAAAGGGAGCAGGAAAAGGAGCCCCTGGAGTAATGGCTGTGGGGAGGGCAGGGCTGGCAGCCTCCCCCCCTGGTCCTGCCCATTAAGGACTTTGATTTAGTCCCGTTCGTCACAGCGGGCTATTCCCATCCCTGCGACACCAGCACGTGCTGTTGCTGGCAGCTGCAGGCCGGATTCAGCCCCAGGCACCCGTTTCCTCGCGGGCAGGCTCCTGCTTGCTGCTTTTTGGGGTATTTTGGGGAACGGGTTTCGCATCCGATCTTCTCCGTTAGCAAGACCCGAGGGGAGGTGGAGTTTTTGGCAGTGACGGCACGTCTGGTGCAAGGACTCGCAGCACGGTGGGGAGGGCAATGGAAAAAAGCCTGGCACTGGGTGGGGGGGGGGATCCCAAAAAACAGGTCTCACCAAGGCAGGATTTAGCAATCGCACCTCGTCGCGGCAGCCCGGCACGTGCGAGAGGGAAATTCAGACGCTGTTCCCATAAAGCAGTGGATGTTTGGTTTTAATGGCAATTAACAGCTGTTAAAAGGCGAAAAGATCCATCCCAACAACACCGAGAGCTCCTGGTGCCTTTCACGAAGCGATTGGAAAATACATTTGTGAGTGTTAATTTTAAGCCACGCTAATGTACCCCGGGGAGGTGGATGGGTTTACCTTGGTTTTGGGGTGAGGAAGCTGAAGCAGGCCAGGGCACAGGGATGAGCCAGCAACATCAGGGCCATTTTCACCAGGATCCCCCCCATCTTTTATTTTGAGGGGGAGGATTAACTTGGTGCAGAAGCAGAGGCACTCACGGGTTTGACCTTCGGCAGGACCCTGGCGCTGGGGGGGCCGCATAGGAAATGGTCTTTCCCCGGGAGATGCCGCAAATCTGGATTTTCCAGTTCTTGGAGGGCTCTGCTTGTTTAAATTAGAAGCAGATAGGAGAGGTGAATTTTAAGAAGGACAGAGCAAAGGCACATAAGTATGCAGTTAACTTCTAAACTTCTTTTCTCTGGATCTCCCGCTGAGTAAATGCTTTAGGAGCTTCAAACCACAGCTTTTAATATCTCCTTAACATGCCCCGCGATTCCTTCCCCCCTGCCAAAACGGCGAGAGCAGCTGTGAATATTTTCCATTTTAAAATGTTTTGTATGCATACGAAAGTACCTGCAGCTCCTGTGGGCCGGGCTACGGAGAAATGCTGAAGCCAAGGGTATCTATTTTATATCAGACCCCAAAATAGCACACGCTGTCGCCTCCCGCTCGCTCGTGTCCCGCATCCAGGAGGGGATTTTTTTGATTTAACTGACAGATCAAGGGAAAAAGCCCCAATTCACTCCGCTGATGTTGGAGCTGGTGTCGTTTGGAGCTCAGCGCTCCCGTTCACCTGGACGTAAGGTTGTTTTAAACTCCCAAATGCCGAACCTGTAACACTGGGGTGTTCTATGGGGGATCGCAAATTTGGGGAGGTTTCCCCGCGCGCGTTTCTCCGCTAAGCCACATTTTTTCCGCGGAAAGGTGTAACTGCCGCTTCCGCCCATTACACCCAATTTAGCAGCTGGGCCGTAGCCGAAAAACGCCGGTGGTAATTACAGCTTTGGGATTGGCGCTCCTGTTGGAGCTCTGTGTGTTGTGTACGGCAGCCCTCCTCCTCATTTTCTTTTCTTGGATGAAAAAAGCTTATTATTGGGTAAAAGTGAAAATAACAAGGAAATAAATACACCTTGATCTATCAAAGATCCAGGCTGGCTGCGACAAAAACCCGGTACCAGGGGCTTTGTGGGGGGTGTGGGAAGCTTGGGGCACCCAGCAGGTTCCAGCACTGGGGTGGGGGGGTCCCAGTTTGGGGGCACATCCCTGTGTCTCCCCTGGCCACACTGGCAGGGCAAAGGGAGAGCAGAGGATGCTGCAGCCTCCAGCTACTCCCAGGCATGGGGTAAAACCCCTGGGGGGGGGATTTTTGGGGGCTCTCCCAGCC
>NW_010200341.1:0-395 GCF_000695765.1 Mesitornis unicolor | reverse complement strand
GCAGCCCCCTCCCCATAGACAGCAGCTCTTTCCTTGCAGGGAAGGGAGCTGGGGTGGAGGGGACACCAGGGCTTTTGAATTAACTCCCTCTCAATCGATGAATAAATCCCCCAGGACTCATCGGAATAAATCTCAGCAGGGACCCCCTTCCCTTCAAACCCCACCTCTGCCCCTCGCAGGTTTTATTTGAGGGGGTGGGGGGCAGGACCTCTCTGTTTTTGAGATGGTAGGGGGGGAAGAAATCAGGGCAAAGCTTTGCCGCCGCGCTGGGATCGTCGCCGGCCGTGTTTTAACGTGATTTATGCCTGGTTTTCTAAATCCAGCCACTGACTGCACGCTTTAAATATAGCTCCAAAAACACCCTGAAAACGTGCGGTAAGCACGCTAAAAACGCC
>NW_010200340.1:319-4163 GCF_000695765.1 Mesitornis unicolor | reverse complement strand
CCTCCCCCTCCCCCCCTTCTGCTTTCCCTTTTGCTTCCCGCTTTCCCTTTTGCTTCCCACTTTCCCTCCTTTACACCTTTCCCTTTCCCTTTTCACCCCCTTTTTTTCCCCTTTCTCTTTCTTTTCTTTTTTCAGCATGTTTACATTTATCCTTTGTAAACAGACGTGAATTATTCCCAAGTGGATAACAAGTCTAATTCTTTTCTTGGCTACACCTTCATAAAAACAATATAATTCTGTCAAAATGAATGGATAGAATAGTACTGTTGGTTTACAGTGTTAAAAACAGCCTTGTTCCTGCAAAGGAAGGATATCTGTTGTTCTTTCAGCTTCCTATTATCTATATTAAGCCTCTAGGCTACTTGTTACTTCTTTTGTGGTTGCTAATGCTTGTTCCTGTTCAGCACTGAGATTCTCTGTTCTATGGCCTAGGCATAGCTTGTTCTGTCTCAGCATTAAGTGCTGGTGAGATGCAATCTAATTTTCTACATTCAGACCACCCTAAGTGACACAGAAGGAGATGATTCATCAACAGCAAGTGCTTTAATGAACCTCTCCATCTTGGCAGAATATTTACTTTTCACCTGTGATCCACATACTACAATATAATCCTTGAAACACAGAATCTCAGAATGACAGAGAATGGAGGGGACCTGTGGACCTCTAGTTCAACTCCCCTGCCAGAGCAGGATCACCTAGACTGGGTCACACAGGAACGTGTCCAGGCGGGTTTTGAATGCCTCCAGAGAAGGAGACTCCACAACCTCTCTGGGCAGCCTGTTCCAGTGCTCTGTCACCCTCACAGTAAAGAAGTTTTTCCTCATGTTCAGCTTGAACTTCCTGTGTTCCAGTTTGTGCCCTTGTCTTGTTGCTGGGCACCACTGAGAAGAGTCTGGTCCCATCCTCTTGATAACCACCCTTTAGATATTTATAAGCATTGATAAGATCCCCTCTCAGTCTTCTCTTCTCCAGGCTGAACAGACCCGGATCTCTCAGGCTTTCCTCGTATGGGAGATGCTCCACTCTCCTTATCATCTTCATAGCCCTCTGCTGGAATCTCTCCAGAAGTTTCTACTCTTTCTTTCTCCAGGGAGTTAAGAACTGGACACTGTACTCAGACGTAGTCTTGCTAGAACAGAGTAGAAGAGGAGGATAACTTCCTTCGATCTACTCACCACATTCTTTTTAACATACCTCAGGATACCATTGGCCTTCTTGGCAACAAGGGCGCATTGCTGGCTCACGGTAAACATGTTCACAGAATTACAGAATCACAGAACGTTAGGGATTGGAAGGGACCTCAAAAGATCATCTAGTCCAATCCCCCTGCCGGAGCAGGAACACCTAGATGAGGTTGCACAGGAAGGCGTCCAGGCAGGTTTTGAATGTCTCCAGAGAAGGAGACTCCACAACCTCTCTGGGCAGCCTGTTCCAGTGCTCTGTCACCCTCACTGAGAAGAAGTTTCTTCTCAAATTTAAGTGGAAAAAATGTTGTACTTCTCTGCAGAGCTGCTTTCCAGCAGGTCACCCCAAAGCCTATACTTGTGCATAGGGTTATTCCTCCCTACGTGCAGGACCCTACATTTGCCTTCTTTGAACTTCATTAGGTTCTTGTCCAACCAACTCTTCAGCCTGGCCAGGTCTTGCTGAATGGCAGGACAGCCATTCAGAGAGAAAACCTGAAGGAAAAAAGGGAGGCCAAGTCAGTCAGAGTGATCCCAAATCTGATTCAGACCCAAAGCTTGTTTTCAATTCAGAATCAACACCTCTCTCTCTGTGGTTCTGCCTGGCTTCCTACAAATACTACCTGCTATATCTTGGCTTTTTCAGTAACACATTCCAGGACAGCTCAGCACTTTTCTTAATCTCTCCTTGTTGTATGTTTGATACACATGTAATACTTCTTCAACGCTAAGCTTCCCACAGACCTTTATTTTCGTATTATTCTCCTCCCATCTTCCTCTCACTTTAATTATGGTGTGTTCCTCAGGGCTAGCTTTTACTTTTGTGTCTCAACATTTCAAGCAGCTCATCACATTCTTGTTCAGATGCTCCTGGTGTAAAATCAAGCACCACTGAGATGTGATGCCTGCTGATATAACTGGGGACTGAAGTCCCGCAGAGAGGAGGCTGTGTTTTATACATCTTTTCAAACATTTTGCTTCTGGAAGTATAGAGGAATAAGAAAAAGGGCCTAATGGAAACCTAAAAGGATGGAGGATGAGACTGAGTTGTTCCTTTAAGATTGTAGGTGGCCAGAGAAGATTCAGATTTTGTTGGTCATGACAGTTCCCATTAGGCAATGCATATTGGAGTAGAGCCATGTGTGTTTTTCTTCTAGGATACATACTTCTGAGGAGTTTGTAATTTATGGGAAGGAAAAATGAAAATGAGCCTAGGTAAAATGCATTTTTGAAATACACCTTCTGTGAATAAAACTCATTATGTTCAAAAATCTTTAAAAGTCTTGACCTGTAGCAAGGCTCAAAAATTATGTGTTCGCAAAACAGGTGCAGTGGTCTAGGCTCTGACTGTGGAAACTTTTATTTATTTCACATTTTTGTAGCTGCAGGTAAAAATTACAAATAAAGTTGGCTCTAGTTATTGATATATTCAGAGACTTCTAAAGAGCTTACAAGCTAAGCACTGAAGAGTATATCTAGACAATCACATCTTGAGTGGAACAGTTCATACGAGTAGTACTTCGCAAGTTCAAATGAACAGCTAAGATTGTTAGGGAGAAGAAAATGTCATTTAACTCTCTTTACAAATTGGTTAACGAGATGCCATTGGATTAAGTAACTTCCCAAAGGTCACATAAGTCTGTGGCAAAACGATGAACTGAAATTGGCTCTCCAAGGTGCACAGTTTGACAGTGCAACACTGTCTTTATTTCCATTTCCACAGAACTACCTTTGTTTAAACTCTTCTGGCATTGCTAACATTTCCTTCTAAACCTTGAGACTATTTAAAAATCTCTTTAAAAACCAAAACTTTTCACTAGCGCTCCCAGCCTATATTCCTAAATGCTTTCCTGTCCCTTGAGTTGCAGAAGCAAATTCTGTTATAAGCATGTTTAATTGTGTAGGCTGTATTCTTGTGGAGTGCTGGCTCTCCCAGCGCGGCCATGATCTTGTGGATGTGATCAACGCAGCGTACGAATAAGGGTCACCTGCAACTTTAAGGAAGATAAGAGCCGGACTCGCTAACCGCAAGTAGGCGTACCGTCCATACGTCAGGACGCATGGACAGCAACCAATTAGCTATACGTATTTGCTGCGTGCTTTGCTCGTGACTGTCTCGAGATTATAAAAGCTGTGTAACTCTGCTTAATAAATGAGAACGACCATACTCATATTGAGAATACCTCGTTACTCCGGGTAGTCCTACTCCCACTCCCACAGTTGGTAGCAGAGGATGGTTCCTCCCTTCACCCTAAGCTCCGAGACTGCGGTAAGCAGCTAGAGGAGGGGGAGTGGGAAACTAGTTGAGGGAAATATTGCTTGTGCAGACGTGGAGCAGAGATGCCGGCGTGAGGTCGCTCCTCACCACTCAGAGAAGGCGTTGTTTGCGCAAAGGCGGAACAGACGCCGGGGCGTCGTTTGTGCAGAGGCAGAACAGGCTCTGGGACGCTGTTCGCGCATAGGCGGAACAGACGTCAGAGTGCTGTTTGCGCATAGGCGGAACAGACGCTCCCCGCAGCATGGATGCCGAAGCTGCGGCCACGTCACTCGCTGGGCCCTCTCTAAGAGAGGGATAGAGACACCAGTGAAACATTTACTTATTCTCTCTAAGAGAGAAATAGATTGTTACGATGGTGTAGAAGCCAGGGATTTTCACCTGA
>NW_010200340.1:0-205 GCF_000695765.1 Mesitornis unicolor | reverse complement strand
ATAACAGTCCGTTGCAGTTCGTAGTCTTTGGAACACTGTGCTAGAAACATTAAAAGCTTTAAAAGCGGAGTGAGAGGTGGCCTGTGCCGCTGCTACTCTGCTAGGACCAAGCACCGCAGCAAAAAAGTAATTAAATACATCGGGACCGCTTGTGCAATTTTTTGGAGTGAATGTTGTTAGAGGGATGAAGGGTACTGTGTGCAAA
>NW_010200339.1:8502-11909 GCF_000695765.1 Mesitornis unicolor | reverse complement strand
TGCGGAGCCGGGCTGAGGGGATGCAGGGGGCCTGGGCAGGTTGAGGGGACTTTGCGGGGGTGGCAGGAGGGCGTTGGGAGGTGCAGAGGCCCCGGGAGCCGGGCAGGGCCTCCCCGTGGGGCCTACGCGGGCCGCAGGGCGCTGCTTCAGCTCGGCCGGGCCTTTGCCCTCAGCCTGCGGCTGGCAGCCCTCACGTCGGGGTGGGTGCTGGACCCTCCTCCTCGGAGGCAGAAGCCGGCGGGACCCAGTGCCTATCTCCCTCCTCGCTGTTGACGGTGTGGTCTCTCCACCCAGCTCTGCAGGAGAATTTGGAGAAGAAGCTGTTCGGGCAGCACCTGGTGAGCAAGGTGGTTGTAAAGGCCGTGAAGGGCTTCTTGAACAACAGCAATGCCAAAAAGCCTCTTGCCCTTTCCTTGCACGGGTGGACTGGAACAGGCAAGAACTTTGTCAGCAAGATAGTTGCTGAAAGCATTTATAAAAGAGGTCTCCAGAGTAAATACGTCCATCAGTTCGTGGCGACTTTACACTTTCCTCACGCTCACAGCATCAATCTCTACAAGGTAGGAGTGTGCTGCCGAACGCGCAACAGTGGGGCACGGCTCTGCTGCAGTGACTGCTGTACTGAGTTATAAATGTTATGGCATGATTGGTAGTAGAAACCTAGATGCTATTTTATGCAGTAAAATGTAGCCTGTGCCAGTTTTGGAATTTTGAGAGCAGAACTGGTTAAATCTTAACGTCCATCAGGACTGGTTTAGCCCTGAACTTAAGGATTTTGGATGTGTTTTGAGTCTCTAGGGAAGAATGGTATGGTTAATTTTTGTTCTACACGTCACTTAGAGATGTGACTGACTTAAGGACAAGCGTGATTCAGCAGGCTTCTGTGTATGCTGGTGGGCTCTGCAAAAAACCTGTAGTTCATGGCTGTAAGGAACCACTCGGTGACCTCCAAAGGTGTCAGGTACCATGGGAAGCTGAAGCTTGCTTTCTGAGGCTTGGGTGTACTTTCCAGTTTTACTGTGCATGGAACGGGTTTAGTTTTTCTATGCATCCCTTCCCCAGCTACCAAACAAAATCACAAACTATTCTGTTGTCAGAATACAGATCAATGTATTTGGAACTGTTCTGCCAGTTTGCGAAGTGCCAGCGCAGTTCTGTAGGCAGGTGGATATCGTGTGGAATGGTAGCTCAGATGTATGTCTTCTATTTTTTTGTTTTTATTTTCTTCTAACTAAAGAAACAGCAGAGTTTGAATGAGTACCACTGTCTTTTGTAGTATTGGATGTTTCTATTCAGTTTGCAAATGTCAAAAACGAGAAGGGGATGGTCTATGAAGCTGAATTCTAAATGGAGGAAATACCTGTTTCCTCTTTTAGGCCTTACTTTTCCCCTTCTTGCAGCTGAGCTGCTTTAACATAAAATGGATCCTTTTCTGCGTTTGTTTTGAGGTGAATTCACTGGGGAAACTTGCTACCTAAGGCTTCTTACCCACAATACAGCCAATGCCACCTTGCTGTGCTGCATCTGCAGTTCAGGGACTGAGTAAACAGTGAATACAAAAAATGATGGATCATAGAAAATGGTCAGAGCAGTTACTTTTCTTTCATTTGCTAGCAGATCAACCCTTTTTAATTACTTCATTATTGATCTTAAATTTAGCACTGAAGTGAGTAGAATGCAACATTTTAGTGAGAGAATCTTTAAATACGATAAAGCATTAGCCCTTCTGAACAATATTGTGTTTTAAGAAGGGCTTGTAATTGTCTTAACATTTAACTTCTGAATGATTAAAACACAGGGCTGAGAGTTGACTTCTGTTTCCACTTCTGTCAGTGACTGCAGGGGCAGTTTCTCACTGGTGCTGCTCAGGTAGCAGATTTACACCTAAGGATGTTTAGATCAAAGTGCTGCCAAAAATAATGATCTTACTTGTCAGTAAAAGTCTTGCTTTGTGCTGCTGTTCCTTGGTGGTACCCGTCCTTTGTCCTGCTGTGCACTTCCATGTTTGCTATGTTTACAGGAATATCTTTGTCTTTTCAAATGGATTCCTTCAACTTCAATTGAACTCTTGCTTTATGCCACTCAGGACCAGCTGCAGTCGTGGATTAGGGGAAATGTGAGCATCTGTCCCAGATCACTCTTCATATTTGATGAAATGGATAAAATGCACGCAGGGCTCATTGACTCCATCAAGCCGTTCCTGGACTACTACGAGCTTCTGGATGGGGTGTCTTACCGACAGGCCATCTTCATATTCCTCAGGTGAGAAGTGGCTTCTTGGGTTTGCCATTCTACACACTTGATGCCTTTTAAATCTACCTCCAGCTACACTCTCTGTTTTCTCTCTGCTTAGCAATGCAGGAGCTGAAAAGATAACAGAGGTGGCACTAGATTTCTGGAGAAACGGGAGGACAAGGGAAGATATACAGCTCACAGACATGCAAAATGCGCTGTCTGTGTCTGTCTTCAATAACAAAAATAGTGAGTAAAACTGATTGCTTTTGAGATGGTAAAAGCTCCACAAAAGGGATGGGTTTTATATAGCTGCTATGGTTTCTACTTGATGTGGCCTCCAGTTTTCAGCTAGCAGAGAGCCATGATGCAGTTTTGGGGCCTACAGATGTCTCTTGAGATGAAATGAAGATTAAGGAGCTCTGTGTGCACCTTGGCTACCAGCACGTTTGCTGCCCAGTTGATTGCATATCCTGGGGATGTCTGTGCTGTGCATTTATTGACATAGTCATGGACTGAAGGGAAAGCAAACGGAAATCCAGACAGTAAGTAAGGCTAGATATTGCAGTTGCTGAAAAATCTTTAACCAATAAAATGTTTTATTATGGGGAAGCCACTTCCTTGGCCCCCAACCCACGTACCCTGTCTTGCTCTGTCCGTTAAAAGCCTTCAGGCAGTTATTTAGGAGCTATTTGTGGGGAACAAGCTGACGTGCCAGCCCTGCTGCGGGCAGTCCAGTTCTTCCTAGGTTTTCTTACACACAATTTCTGGTGAAAAGGGGTTTTAACATAATCACGGTCTAAAATTAACATTGGAAGCAAACTTACTGCATTTTTTTAAAAAGGAGCAAGACAAGCTGGTCTGGGAGAGCTGATAAGAAATAGAAAACCTGCTCTTCTCTAGGTAAGAGAGGTTAAGGTATGAGACCAGCACCTGGGGAGCAGGGCTTAAATTCATCCCATCAGAATTCATTCATTGAGCCCCAGTGGACCACATTTAGGTGTTTGTCCAAAACTTTATGCACAAAATACCATGAGAAGGAGCTTGTATTTGGACTTACTTCTCCATTATAGGGCCCTAAAAACACAAGTGAATTCTTACTGGTAGGTAGCAGAGAGGGCTACAATGTGCCTCTTGCTCCCATTCAACCCATGTTTAACAAGAGGAGTTAACCC
>NW_010200339.1:0-8471 GCF_000695765.1 Mesitornis unicolor | reverse complement strand
CTTTCCCTTTGTAGGTGGATTTTGGCACAGCACCTTGATTGATAAAAACCTCATTGACTACTTTGTTCCCTTCCTGCCACTGGAATACAAACACGTGAAGATGTGCATCAGGGTTGAGGTTGAGTCACGTGGCTACGCCGTGGATGAAGACATTTTAACCAGGATAGCCGACGAGATGACCTATTTCCCCAGAGAGGAGAGAATTTATTCGGATAAGGGATGTAAAACTGTGGATGCAAAACTGGATTATTACTATGACTTCTAATGCTTTATTGCTACAACCTGCAGAGAAGCAAATTTAACTTAATCACAAAGTGGAGAACCCAGGACATTTCATTTTTATGCACTTTTTAAAGAAAAGAACGTTATTTTTTAACTGGTGTGTAAATAAGCAGCAGTGCATCTGCATTTTTATTCTGTCACTAATCACGGCTCCCAAGTGCTTCGGCCTTGCGTGGTCAAGGTAAGAACGAACCGCGTCGTGAGTGCGGGGTCTGTGTCTGGCAGTGCTGAAGACTCCTCTCGGATCGTGTGTCGATCATCAACCGTTTGGCAGACTGTTGGCGTGTATAGAAGGACTGAGACTGAGACCTAATTTTAATTGGATTTTGGTTTGATGTGGATGATCTCTAGAGAATATTGAGAATTTTAATCAGAGTTCCTATGTCTGTGAAGGCTGCCTTTGTATTAAAAGTAGTAGATTTGTCTTTTCTTCCTGAACCGTAAAGATAAGGGGGGAATCTGTAATTAAAAGAAATTCAGAGTCTTCTATCCAACATTGTGCAGTACCATTGTCTTTCTCAAAACTGTGGTATAATTTGGCATCCTGCATGTCAAACCAAGAATATGAAACTCTTGGGTGTGAATACCGTTGAAAAAGTGGACTTAATATTGCAAGGAAGTGAGTTAAAATACTTGACTGCCACATCAGTGTAATTGGTTCCCATTTTTGGTTGTTTCTAGTGTATGAAGTTGCCCGCAGTGTGTTCTCCCAGAAGTGATCTTTTCAGGAAGGAGAGAAGTGCACTTTCTGACTGGTGAGTCAGATTTGTGGAAAGGGTGTAACTTAATGGGAGACACGTACAGGTTTTAAATTGTACATGAAGTAAACCTGGTAAAGAGGTGTCTCCTCTTCACCTGCGTGTACAATTCAGGGGCCAGCTTGCACTGTTGTACCTTTTCTTCTCGCAACACTGTATGCCTTTGAGGCAGGGGTGAAGACAGAGCCAAAGGCATTGAAAAAAATGTGAAATGTGTCAACTGCAGTTACTGTGAAGTGTGTCAGACTTGTTTCTAAATGCGAGCACTGCAGAGGCTTTTTTTCACTCCAGTTTCTATTCAAAATAAACTTTTCTCATGGGAAATGTATTTCTTAGCTACCTTCTGGTGTTCTTTGCCTTCAGTGATTTGATGTTAATCTTGCACAAACTCACTACTTGTTGATGCGTACTGCTGATCTGGCTGACGTGTTCAGCTGTTGAATACAAGAATCTTCCTTCTTGAATACAAAGGGAATAGATACGGGAGGAGATCTGACTCTGCTACCTGGCGAAAGGGAAACTAATGAAGTTTCGAGTGGAAATTCCAGACCATTGGTCCTAATTACACACACGTGTTTATTGAATACAAGAATCTTCCTTCTTGAATACAAAGGGAATAGATACAGGAGGAGATCTGACTCTGCTACTTGGCGAAAGGGAAACTAATGAAGTTTCGAGTGGAAATTGGACTTCCAGACCATTGGTCCTAATTACACACGCGTGTTTATTGTACAGGCAGACTTTCTCAATGTGTATGTGCTGAAAGGCATCATAAAGATGAATTTGCCTTCTAGAGACAAGTTAAAGCCCTGCTTCTCATCTCCTCCCGCTGTGGTACCACTGACTGAACAGCCTGCAGGCTCTGATTGAAGCCACCCACGTCTCGGTGGCAATATCCTGAAGTTTTCTCTGCAAGGGGAAAAAGAGCGTCAGTAAGGCTTCAGCTGTCCAGTTCTGAAGTTGCGTAATAAGCAAATTATCAGTCTGAGTATCTGTCAGCAGAGGAGCGCTTTGAACTCGGGTATTTATGTTTCTTTGACCTCCTGATTATAGCAAATGACCGGCTAATGGAAAAAAGCAGATGTGAAAACAATGAACTTTTACTACTGTCTGGTACCTTCTCACCAAAAGAAACACTTCAACCGAGCAGTACTGTGGCTTTTCCAGCATTAACTACACTCCTAGTTCTGCTTTATGTGCCATTGCAGCATTGGTATCAGCATTTGACATACGTTGGTAACAAGTATTTAATTACACCATAGCTCTAGATGGCTTGGCTTCCTCTAGAGGCTGTGGAAATGGTGTTCAAAGGGGGCAGGCTGCCTCTGTTTAATTTCTCTTTTGTCCTTGAGAACAGCAGACCTGGCTCAGAGCATCTCCTGCATCTGGGTAAGAGCAATGTGTGTGCCTGAAATCACTCCCAGCTTTGATCCTGTTATTAGACTGCAGAGTTTCAAAGCTGAGGTCCTCACTCTGTCTTTCTTGCTGTGACTTGATAACTTTGGCCATTATTCTTTTTAATAGGGTGAAACTGGATCAGGCAAGAAAACATCAAATGGGGGGAAGGTCTGATCCCCAGAGAAACGGTCTGTTGGCCAGGTGAGAGTAACTGAACAGTCACTGAGACTGAATTTAGTTTGTTCTTGCCAAAGTCCAGGAGAATCAACTGCTGCTTTAATTCAACCTTCTGCAGGGAACATTCCAAGATCTCATGCTGTGCTCATAAAATTAGAGGCTGTGGTTAAGATCCCGCGATTATTAAGTGTTGCTTTGGATAGAAAGAGACAGCCTGGCCCTGGAGGTTCATCTGCCTGACGCCCTGGGCCAAACGGCCAAGCTGTCGTGTGTGCAGAGCGGCACAGGCACAGGGCAAAGTCCTGATAAACGAGACAGCTCACGCTTCCCAGTCTGCAGTGAGCTTCCTTGCGCATCGTTACAGCACAACACATGGTTCACGACAGCGTGAACAACTGACTGTCCAGAGATGTGCGAGCTGGTGCCAGCAGCTGCACCTCGCTGGAATTAGGCCGTTATTTACAAACTGGCTTTTTTTTCAGTGCTAGAGAGGCCGCAGATGCTCTGGCCCAAGGAGATACGATGAAAGCCTTTGCCTGCTAGAGGAGAGGTGAAGAGCCTGAACATGAGCTTTCCAGACACAGCTCAGAGGAGGAACAGTTAAACAAGCCACATGAGGCTGCTTTGTCCTGCAGTGCCTGGCAGTATGGTAGGAGAGACTGTTAATAACCATGACACAGAGCAGGCAAGAGTTTAAAGCTTTTTCATAGGTGTTTGTCTTAACTGTGCTGTGTTTAACTGCTGAATTCCTTACTGTGCTGCTGGATGACTCAACACATTTGTAATATCAACAGGCTATTTAATCTGCTATCTATTGTTACAAATAAATTTCTAAGAGTAAAGGAAGCTTAAAAGAACGCTGCAGAGCAGCTGGTTGAAAACTGCCTAAAATACTACCCTTATAGCTGAAAAGAATTAAACCAAGAGAGAAAAGTGACTTAAGATTTATTCCAACTGCAGTACAGTATTAATATGTGTTTTGAAATTGCACAAGTGTTTTGTATCCAGAGTAACTGAAACTGGATGCAGCATTTACACCTAGGAGTAAGTCAGTTAATAGGCAAAACATGATAGATGAAAAGCAACAGTCCAATGTCCCAAGGTTAATGGCTGGCTAGCATTTGGCTCTGGAGATTGCATCAGCGTGCACAGTTTGCCAACATTTGACAAATTCCACGTGGCGCTGTAAAAGGCAATTGACACTTTTAGTTTAGAGCTTAACATAAATGCCAAGCTCTGTGTTGTAATTTGCATTAACATGATAGTGTTGAGACTTACAAAGTTTTGCATCACATCTTAAAGCGAGTTTAAGTACAAGTGGGTGAGTGGATGCTGCAGCACAAAAATAACCCAATCCCTCATACCAGTTTAAAAAACACACCACAATCAACCAAGTGATAGGCACTTCTGTCTTGCACTGCAGTATCTGAGCCACAAGTGATGGGTGATGAAAGAGTTAAAGCTTGCAACAGAGTTTTAAACCCCAGCTGTACCAAGTGAGTGAAGCTTAAATCATCTTTCCCATCTAACCCATCACTCGTCCTTCCGCACATTCTTTAAAAAAGCTACTATAAAACATACTTACCTGGTGAGGTACGGGATTGTTGATTGCTCCCGTATCCCATACTCCCTTCTCTGTGGCTCTCTAGAAAGAGCTTTGTATTGCTGTTGCTTACACTTCAGTATAAAAATACACTATTAAAAATAACTTCTGCTATCAAAGTGTCTTCCAAGCAAGGTGAAAGTAACATTATCCACTCCTAAAGATCTTACTAAAGATCCTGCAGACTTCTGGTCCAGGAGCCCCCATGCAGATTAACCTGACAAGCTGCAATAGCCAAATCCTCATGAGAGACTTTTCTGATAAAGAACAGGAGACTGGCCTGGTATGTTGTAACAGTCGGATCCCTCGGATGGGTCCCTTTGCTTAGGAAGACAAACACCCTGGAGTTACCACAGAAATTCACTTAGCCTCCTTAAGTAGAAGAATATAAAGTTTCTTTTACAATTTCTTTTTCTCCAAAGTGGCACAGTGTCAAGCAGTTACTCCCCCCCCCACCACACACACTTTCTCTGCTATTTAGGAACAGACTTCCCGGAGCTCTTCATGACTTTCCGTATTTCTGCAGTAGGTGATGTGATACGATGCCACAGCTTGGACGTAAACTACAATCACGCCCTTCTGTCCCTGAAGAGCTGACACTCGTCTGTAGAAGCCACAACAGCACCAAACTGCTGTGAAGGAGAGGAAGCCTTCCACCATACCATCGTCTTACTGCAGCACATCCAGGTATTCGCCCTTGCAGATATTATCATAGTCCTGAACACACCACACATCCCTTTGTTTCACTGGCCTGTGAATGAGACCAAGTACAAGGAAGGGAACGTGACTGCCTGGAACAACTCCTCTGTTCTCCTTTGCTCTACTCTAGTTTTTGGGGAAAAAAAAGAGGAATTAAATACTTAGTAATCCCAGCACTTGGAAGAATAAAGCAGGAGAGGCTGTATCCGGTGCTATGTGTGTCATGGCCTGAAATTCTCTACAGGTTAAAAAAAAATCAAGGGGGCCACACCTGGATAGCAGCCAGTTCAGAAATGAACACGGGGATGTTAAACTAAAAAAACCAAAACAGTTAAAAAGCCCACAGAGCTCACTGGTATTTTCACGACATTCCCTGCAACAGTAAAAAAAAAAAATCTTAAGTGCAAATACACAGATTTCCAAAAGCTCTGAGACCTGAAGGGTAATCAACCCTTGGCTCTCATATGTCTCGTCACGACGTCTTCATGAATATCCAGCTTGGCCTGTACAGTCTTGCAGCCTTTATCGGAGTAGATTTTTTGCTCTTTCGGGAAGAACGTCATCTCATCAGCCACTGCTTGAACAATCTTCTCATCCACAGCATAGCCACGGGCTCTCATTTCAGCCCGGATGCACATCTTCACGTGCTTGTGCTCCAGGGGCAGGAAGGGGACAAAGTAGTCAATGAGGTTCCTGTCGATGAGGCTGCTGTGCCACAGTCCGCCTGGAGGAGTTGGGGGAAAGGGAAAAGCAGGGCAGGGTCAAGAGATGGGCCCTGTCTTATGAAGTAAAAGGAATTTCACATTTTCTGAGGAAAGTGACTTACTATTCTTGTTATTGAAGACTCCTACAGATAGCATGGGCTCCAGGTCTTTCAGCTGAATCTCTTCCCTGAGCTTTCCACTTGTCCAGAAGTCAAGAGCTGCTTTATTAATTAAGTCCCCACCTGCATTGCTGTTCATAGAAGAAAAATGTACAGTGATGAATACAGACACAACTGAACCACAGTTTCTTTTCTAGCCAGTTACACATATTGCTAATATCCTTGACGTCAAACAAATCACCAAAACAGAAACCCCAAAGCCCAAACTTAGGGTAAATCTCCAGTTCTTCAAGTAGCCATCAGTGTGTGGTGGGTTGACCCTGGTCAGCAGCCAAGCACCTACACAGCCACTTGCTTACTCCCTCCCAGGCCTCAGCAAGGGTGGAAGGAGAAAATAACAGGAAGAACAAAAATGAGAAGACTTGGGGGTCAAGATAAAGACAGTTCAGTAGGTAATTAAAGAGGAAAAAAACAACCCAAGGGAAGCTCAGCAAATCACTCACCATCCCCATGGTCACACCAACACCAGGCAGTCTCTGAAGAACCATCACCTTGGAAGCTGAAACCCCCCCTCCTTCGTTCTCTACCCCCGGTTTTATTGCTGAGCATGACACGACATGTTATGGAATATTCCCCTGCCCGGTCTGGGTCAGCTGTCGCAGCTGTGTCCCCTCCCGTCCTCTTGCCCACCCCAGCCTACTCGCTGGAGGCAGCGAGGGAAAAAGAGGTGGCCTTGAGGTTTTGCAAGCACCATCTACAAAGAGCCAGAACGCTGGTGTGTTATCAACACTGTTTTAGTGACAAATCCAAAACACAGCACCAGACCAGCTGCTGTGAAGACAGTTAAGTCCATCCCAGCCAAACGCTGTACACAGTGCACCCATCACAGAGAACTTCCCCAAAATGTAAATTCTCACACAATCTGTGCTCTGGACCAGGCTCGTGAGCTCAGCACACTGCAGTGTCTGCAGCACCACATCAGACTCACTCTGCTACAGCCACAGGCCACGCAAGAGCTCAAGGCTGCTCCCCTCTGTATTTATAGAGGGTCTCTGCTCCAGAGCAGTTCTTGTGCTGTTCTTTAGATTAGATCCCATGGGAACATCATTCTCATCATAAACACAGTTCTCTCTCAGTATCTCAAAATGACTGAAATAGGTGCTACAGACCTGAGGAAGATGAAGATGGCTTGCCTATAGGACACCCCATCAACGTGCTCATAATAGTCTAAGAACGGCTTGATGGCATCAATAAGACCTGGGTGCATTTTGTCCATCTCATCAAAAATGAAGACAGAGTGGGGACAGGCACTGACATTGCCCCGAATCCAGTTCTGCAGTTGTTCCTGGAACAAGAGGTTGAAAAACACTGAAAAAGCAGGTCTTTTGGGGATGTACTGCAGGATGTTTGCATGTGACAGACTCTAGGGATACCCTTTCAAATATCAGCATCACACACTCACTGGTTATACTTTTCCTTGAAGAGAGGACCATGAACACTGACTGATCCCTTTAACATATGACCCAGAATTTAACTGTGAGTACTTTTCCTGCTCACAGAGGAGAGACTCTCATTCTTTCTGCTTAGTGTATGGATAAGGCACGAAAACCAGGCTGAGATGGGAATCACTCAGCCTCCCCTGACACATGCAGCCAGCATTAGAGCAACAGCCAGCTTGGAAGCCAACCTCCCTACTTCTTTCCTCTTCTACCCCAGTTTTTATTGCTGAGCATAACAGTGTATGTTAGTGAATATTCCTCTGGCCGGCTGGGATCAGCTGTCCCACCTGTGTCCCCTCCCAGTCTGCTGCCCACCCCAGCCTGCTCGCTACGTGTGGGAGGACAGAAGCAAGCTCTGAGGCTGTGCGAGCCACTGCTCAGTGACAGCCAAAGCACTGGTGCGTTATCAATGCTGTTTTAGCCACAAATGCAAAACATGGCACTGCAGGGCTGCTATGGGGAAAGTCACCTCTATCCCAGCCAGCCAGTGTGTGCAGTTTTAATGAAGCACAGCAGAAATCAGCAGATGGCATCAGTGAGAGGACAGCACTAGGAAGTTACTTTCACTTTGGATTTCTTGGCGTTTTGGTGCCTTTCACTTTCTGCATGCACTTCCCCCTCTCTCTCTCCTAAGCACCAACTTTGGAAATACCCACTGCACACCTCCAGCTGTCAGGTATCTGGGCGACGTGCACAGCACAAACAGCCAAACCCCTGTACGAGGGGGTCTGGGGCCTCAGGGTAACTGGATTACCTTGTGTCCCTCCTCACCTTGTACAGCTTGAGCTGGTCGTGGTGGGGGAAGTGCAGGGTGGCCAGGAAGAGATGCACGAACTTGCTGCGCAGGCCGGCGCGGTGGACGTTCTCCGCCAGGATCTGGCTGAGGAAATTCTTGCCGGTGCCAGCCCAGCCGTGGAGTGAGAGCGTCAGCGGCTTCTTGGGGCTGGGGTTGTTGATGAAGCCCATCACCGCCTTCAGCACCACATCTTTGGCCAGGTGCTGCCCGAAGAGCTTAGCGTTCAGCTGCACCTTCAGCGCTGCGGGGAGAGGGAAAGCTCAGCATCGCATGACCACCGATGGGTGCCAGTCACCATCACTGCACAAGCTGAGCTCAGCACGGCCACCGATGGCTACCAAGTATTGGCCACACACCAGGAGACATCAGCATGGCCAGTACTGAGTGCGAGTCACTGGCCACACACTGGGTGAGCTCGACACGGCCACCCACGGGT
>NW_010200338.1:0-206 GCF_000695765.1 Mesitornis unicolor | reverse complement strand
AGAGAGAAAACAGTCTAGGAGGTTCCTGGAGTGTGTGGAAGATAAATTCCTGACACAGCTGGTAAGTGAGCCTACTGAGGAGGTGCCTCACTTGACCTGCTTTTTAGAAAGAAAAGACTGGTGGGAGATGGGGTGGTTGGAGGCCAGCTTGGGCTTAGCAACCATGAAATGATAAGAGGGGGGTCAGCAAAACCACTACCATGAAC
>NW_010200337.1:20222-22956 GCF_000695765.1 Mesitornis unicolor | reverse complement strand
ATGTGGACAGGTTGAAAAGGGTCCAGAGAAGAGCAACGAGGATGATCAGAGGACTGGAAGAGCTGCTGTGTGAAGAAAGGCTGAGAAAACTGGGCCTGTTCAGCCTTGGGAAAAGAAGGTGTAGAGGGGACCTTATTACCATGTACCAGTACATAAAGGGTGGCTACCAAGAAGATGGAGACTCCCTTTTCACAAGGAGTCACATGGAAAAGACGAGGGGTAATGGACACAAGTTGCTTCTGGAGAGATTCCGACTGAACTCCAGAAGAAAATTTTTTACCATGAGATCAATCAGACATTGAACAATCTCCCAGGGGAAGTGGTAAATTCCCCTACACTGGTCAGTCTTAAGAGCCAGCTTGACAGGGTGCTGGCTCATCTCATTTAAACTATGCTTTTACCTTGAGAGGTTGGAATGATCCTTGTGGTCCCTTCCAACCTGCTATTCTATAATTCTCTAGAGTTCAGTATAAATCATAGAAGAAAGTTCTTGCCAGCAAACTGATAGGCTAAATTCATGAATTATGGCATAACAAGATTCCCTTCCTTATTTAAAGTCTCTCTTCTAAGTCATAACTTTAACCCCCACATCATCTTAAGCCTTTAGCTCCTCCAAGTAGAAGGTTAGCTGGTGGACCTGAGGAGGATTCATCTCAGTGACAGGCGGAGCCCGATTCTTCCCTCCAAGCATTTCCTAGAATCTAACAGTAAAATTCTAGTGGACAGAGCCTAGTGTTGTTATTTAAAATCAAGATATAGGAGATGATTGATTGACTCATTTCCTAAGACCAGTAACCTACTGCAGTGATCTTATTAAAGAATAATAGGCTAGAGACCAAAGCTTTCCTTTTAAAAAGAGCTCTTAACCTAGAACCATTCAAGCTGCATTTCCTTAACCCAACTGCCAGGATCTAAGGAAGAGGCAAGAAATTTAAAAAACAAACAAGCAAACAAAAGTCAAGAAGTGGTTCTCCTTTTGGTAATGCAGCAAAAAAAGCTCAGCCCTAATCTAAATCCAGAAAGAGAGTATTCTATGGAGTGCTTTGGTCACATGCTTCACACACGCAAAGCTTTTCTAAACTGGAGCCAGGAATTAGGATCCTGCTGAAAGATGTGAAACCCTGAAAGTACTTATTTTACACTTTATATGCGTTCAGTCTAGAAACATACGGAGTTTGTTAGAACATGTAAGTAGTTCATAGTGCATCACACAGCGACCGGGGCTGAAGCTCCGATGAGGAGCTGTAACCCACATTCTTGAGTGCCATCTGCTGGCACCTTGTCTGTTATCTCTGCCTTACACATAACCTGTGATCCTCCCACAGGTTGTTCAGCTTCTTGCAGAATCTGGCCCAAAGCTTCTGTGAGGCAAAAGGCTATCCAAGGGTTTTTAAAAACAAAGCTGACCTGTCTTCCCAACCAAACTTTGGACCAGAGTCTCAGAGCAGCAATGCTGTGGTGATGGAAAAGTAGTACATGTAGCACTGGACTAAGGTTTGCATGGAGCAAGGTTGAACACATTGTGTGGTGCTGCTTTTCAGGCTACTAAAAGAGAGAATGTGGAAGGCCGATAGGGCCTTATCTAGTCAGAGATGCTTGCTTGCCTCACTTGAGAAATATGCGAGTATTGTTATTTTCACATAATATTCTATTAACTTCCTTTTTTTAAAGACACTGTAAGTCATACTACCTCTCTTACTTCAGTCAGTAGATTGTTTGTGGGCATGTTTGGGCACAACTGTTTGTAAAATTGTATTTAATAATTAAAAAAAAAAATCTGTATTTTGGCATTAAAACTCTAGCCTGCCCTGCATTTGCAGGAGGTTTTGTATTCCACAGATAAACAGAAGGCAATTCTGTTCTGCAGATACTGTTTTTAGTAACTCTAAAATACTGTAGAAAAGCTTTATTTTTGATTGGTCCTGACATTAGACAAGTCTTTACTCAGATTTGCACGGTGAGTAGCAGACAAATACCTGATATTGTTTCAATTACTAACTCTGAGGAGCTGTCACTGTTCTTTCTAAGCTAGCCAACTAGGTGAATATAAACCTGTGGGTCATCATACTGCTCTGATATAAGCAAGTGATTTAAATACAACGTTTTGAGCTGCCACGTGTGATCAAAACTGTCTGAAAGTTCAGGACCCTTAAGGTGGGGTTTATCCTACCTCACAGGCAACAGACACAGTCAATGATGTTACTCCAGAGCAGAGAAAGGAAAGAAAGGTAGGCTGATAGCCACTGTCTCAGGTTTATACAGAACAAATAATGAGATTTCTGTGTCTAGTATTCAAAACCTTACCTCAGCTGTTATTTCCCTGCAGGTAAGTGTCTTAGAGGTGACTCCAGGTGAGCTGGGTTCTGGGCTCTGCTCCTTGCAGGGCCTGGCATATTTTACCTGTCTGGGAGCTTGGGCAGGCAAGCATCAACTCATCTCACTAAATCAGGGTAAGGACACACCTCACTAAAGCCTCGTGAGCCATAATTGTTCCTGCTGTCCACTCTGCGCATCTGTCAAATCTTACTGAAGGAATTAAAACAACTTCAGCAGTGACTTCATGCCAAGTAAACAGTGTCTCTGATTTGGATTCGGAGCAGCAGCTTGCCCTGGCAGCCTTTGCAGGTAGAGGTGGCATTTTCACGATTCAATTTTGTTCAATGGAATAATCTCCAGTATAATATTTAAACTGTGATTTTTGTCAGAAGTGCCAACCTGGCTTTGATACATTTAA
>NW_010200337.1:9685-20191 GCF_000695765.1 Mesitornis unicolor | reverse complement strand
TTTTTGTTGTGTTGGGGGGGGGGGGGCGGGGGCGGGATGGAGAGGAATAGAAAAGTACTGAAACCAGGAGTGCACCTAAACCAACCTTAAATCTCAGCCAAGCATATGTCATCTTTTCTTCCCCTCTTTTCTCCTTTCCAAACATGTTCAGACCCAAACAGACTGTTGTGGTTTAGGGCTGGGCCAGCCACTAAATCCTGGACAGATGCTCTCTATTAACCCTTCTTCCCTCCCCAGAAGGGAAGAGAAAAGAGAATAAGGGAGAGAGACTTACAGGTTGGAAAATAAAACTAACAGGTTTAACAAAACAATACTACTAATATAACAGGATAATAATGTAAATAGGAAAATAATGAAATATATACAGATATGTACAAATATATACAAAGCCAATATAAAATCCTTCCTCCAACCTCCCCCCCCAATGACATATATGTCACCAGAGGCTCTGCAGAGCAGGGCACTGGAGAAGTCCCAGACCAAACTCAGCGGCAGTGGGAGCTTATTCAGAACACACGAATCAGGATCAGAGGCAGAAGAACCAGCAGGGTCTGCTAGGAATGGAAGGGTCCGAGACAGAAGATGGAAGAGGGGTTGAGACCCTCGTGATCCCTCAGCTTTATACCAAGTATGAAGTATTTGGGATGGAATACCTAGTTGGTCAGTTTTGGGTCCACTTCCCCCCCTGTAGGCACCCATGGTGAGACAACTGGCCTTGAGCATATCTCCTAGCAGCACTGTCTGGGAAAAACATGCTGCTAGTTTTCAGCAAGTTCAGCCACTTAAAAGAGACTGAGCTGAAAAGTAAAATCACTAAATAGAAAATTAATTCTACTGAGCTCAAACCAGGACATAGACTTAAGCAGATACCACCATTCTTAACATTTCCCAGCACTGAAATTTTTTTGAAAAGTTGGATTTGAGTTTTGGAGCTTACTCTCAGCTTCTATTTCTGTTAAGAAATTGCTAATACAGGCTTCCTGGGAAGCTTTGAAATGTTGAGGAAACCTTCAAAGCCACAGCAAAGACTCTGGCAAATTTCAGTGTGCATTGGTACAAGCCTTTTGTAAGGAGATGAGAGGTAATTTAGCTGGGTGGAGCAAATTTCAGGCTGGATATGTGTCTCATTATTTTACTTTGCTTAACAGTGGTGGTGCTAACATTGTTCCAGTACTGTGATTCTGAATGTATGTACTAGCAAATTCAAAATTACAATTTTAGAATCGCAAAAGGAAAACATCGATACTATCATGGTGATGTTCTGTCTGTGATGTTAGAGTTGAGTGCAGCCAGCCTCCCTGTGAAGTCTAAGGGGCTGGAGGCTTGCTGTGTTCCCTTCTCCCCAGCCAGATGAGGTTTTCTTTGTTTAGACACTCTGTTGTGCTTTGGATGTTCTTGGGCCTGGAGATCCCATCCTGCAGAGAGCTAGGGAAATGGGAGCTGAGGTTCCACATCCTCTGCTTTGCAGCATAGGCCTGAAGAACAAGATTGCAAGCTTCCCTGATGATCAGATTGACTAAACAACACTGGCTTCTGAAAGCAGAAGCTTGCCTGTGAGCTGACCTTTGAACAGAAGTGCGGCCCCTCCACCCACATTGATCTTTTTGTCTGAGGATTTAAAAGCCCTAAAATCTATGAAATTACAGTACTTTTGAGGGATAGTGTCAGAATTGTAAGACTCTAGTCTTTTTTCCCCATCCTTACCCTAGGTATAGTGCACGTTTTTGCTGGTTTATTTGCCTACTTCTTGTGTTATATGGTGTTCTGGAGCTCTGCCTGCTGCTGATGTACTAGTTTGGGGCTTCTGTGGATGGTGGGCTTTTTACACAGAGCTCACAGGAGAGCGTTTCTGCACACCCTCTGTTACTGAACTCTCTCCAAATGATTCAGACTGATTAGAATCTTGTAGTTTGCATTGCTCCCTCTTGCTTAGGGTGCCTTCACTTATCTTGGAATGTGACAAAGGGAAAAAAAAAACATTCCTGAGTCAACAGTAAGTACCTTTCTACACTGGGTCTTGCTCTTCACAAAGTGTGTGTTTGTTTTGAAATCAATTTCTGTCAAGCTTCTACTTTCCTTTCCTGTATGAGTGGCCCCTGAAGTATAAGCCAGAGCACTAAATTCCTATGCCTGTTTAACAACAGGCAGGCAGAACCAAAGAACTGGTGTACAGGGCCAGAAAACCTGGACTTCATTCCGTGCATCCACTGTCTGAGCACCCTTTCCCTATCAGATATATACCTGGAGGGCAAACAGTTACACAGAGGTTAAGTTTTTTCCTCCGATCTCCAAAACAACTTGGAGCTTTAGAAAATGCCATGTCTGAATTAAGTGTGTGCAGCCTCCTCAGTAAAATGATTTCCCACTACCACAGACATGCCAAGCACGGTGCATTTTGCTGTATACCAGTCACTGCAAGGTGGTGAAAAGCAGGGCAGCATTTCGTAGGCAGGCTGTTGAAGTACAAAGGAGATTTTCAAATTGAAACACTAATTGTGAGAAAGGGCTAAAAAGGGGAGGCTTTAGGCAGATCATTTTCTCACAAGTTTATAAAGACTTCTCCTATGCCTCTTCCAATTTTCAGAAATTTTGTATCTACAGGTCAAGCACACGTATCCTTTAACAGTCATGCAAGGCAGTGCATCTCTTGCTCTGGAACGTAAATGCTTTTTACCTCCAGCTTCATACTATTTTGATATGGAAGTTTTAGTCTGGCAAATATTTTTGGGTGTTTGTATCTCTAGTTTGCTTATGAATGAGCAGTCCAAACAAGCTCTGCTGTGAGACATCCTTCTGAAAAGACTCAGCATTTAGTTTTAAATCAGGCTTGCTTACTGCACATCTTGCTGCTATCAGTGAAAGTGAAGCAGAAGTTGTTCTGGGGAAATATAGGATTATTTAGATTCTCTGTATGAATCCACTGATGAATTCAGCTCCAAATTGTTGCTCACTTTGTTGAAAAAGCTGTCTCTGATGTACAGGAGAATAAAAAAAAAAGAAAAAAATAATTAAAAAAAGAATTGTTTGATCTTTTTGTGGTAAAAATTCTTATTTTAATGTCTGCATAGAAGTTGGCTGCCTTAGCTTTTTTCAGTGTCCTCATGCAGCTGAGCTTTCATGGGTCTTGTTGCAAAGACCCGTGAAATAGGATCCTCTTTCCTGGCAACAGGCAGTACTTGCTCCTGCCAAGTCCTGCTGGGCCCAAGCAGCCTGCAGCCAGCTCCTGCACTTAGATTGCCTGTTTTCTTGATAGCCCTCACTGTTGCCAAAGGTGAACCCTAATAGTCTAGTCTGCTGATGACCCCTTTGGTTAGCAGAAATTAATACCATGATCAGGCATTTCCTGGGGAAGTCACTGGAGTGAGTAGCTCCACGATCTTGCTGCTGTGACATTCAGCCTACAGTCTATTTCCCAGAAATTAATTAACCCAGTGATGTTTGAGATCATCTTTGTACTGCTAAAGCTTAGGCCATGTAACTTCATTGTGTTGGATCCCTGGTTAAAATTGTAATGCCTTTTTAGTATTTAGTATTTTAGTTATTTAGCACAGTAAAAATTACTCTTTTGGAAAAATTCCTAGATAATAAAACTCAATTTTTCTTTCTTAGGTACAAACCAGGCTGTAGCTTGAGCTTGAAATTCTTGCATTTCTTAAAGGATCTCTAGCATCGTTCTGTGAAGCACTTAAAGAACTGTTGCCTCAATCAGAGAAGGAGCAAGAGGTTTACTGCATTCTTTGTGAGCTGCTTAAATTCCATTTAAGGTTGAGGTCAGTTTGCTAAAGGCAAGTGAAAGATTTAATCACTAATTGAAGGTGTGTGGGGTCAGAGTAGAAAATAGCTTTCTTAACAAATGGTTAATTAGAAAGTAAATGTCTGATGACCTGAACAGAAAGTTGTCCTGTCCCACTAATCACTTTCCACTATACCACGGTCACAGATATGTGCGCTGTATTCACAGAAGCTGTGCCTGTTTGCAGCTTTTCCTGTGCCCCTTATTAAGTGAAAAAAACAAGAACAAAACCAAAACAAAAAACCCCACACAAAAACCCACAAAAAATCCCCCAAAACAAAACAAAAAAACAGCCCAAAGCTGTGACATCAAAGAATGGAATCCTCATTGCTTTTGTACACTTCATACTACTCTCCTTGGTAGATGGGCATTCGAACAGGCATTTCTCCTTTGTGCTGGGAGGTGAGGATCTGGATGGTAGCTTGACTGTTGGTTATGTGTTGGCTCAGCCCCATAATGTCCTTCCCAATGTATTGTCTCAAGCAAGACAAGAATGAGTTAGCAGACTGGGCTGCATGCAACTCTGTATCCAATATGCTTATGAGCTTAGGAGTACTTTTGTAGAGGAAGGGCAGCATGGAATCAAGATCTGCCCTTGCTCAAACCACTGATTTAGTCTTCTAGCAATGAAGCCGTTTGAGTACTGATATACCTCAGATTCAAAGAAAATGGTAAGATAATAAAGAAATATTCTTTTTTTTCTCCGTTGTCAGTTGCTGAGATTTGGTGCTGTGCATAGCTCACTGGTGTTTCTTGGTCTGTGCCAAGCAACATTTTCAAAAATTGCCAGCAGGGAGCAGTGGTTTAGGGTATGTTTTCCTTAGCATGTGGGGAGTGGAGATTACTTCCTCAAGCAATGGCAGAGGATAAACATCCCAAGAAGAGGGGAGTGGAGAATACTGGAATAAGGTTACCAGCTGGAGGCAGGCCTTACTGATAGCAGAAAAATTACCAAGATAGGCAGCATTGTTGGCTGACTAGGAATTAAGCCACCCTACTAAAAGCGAGTGGGCTAGTTAAAATGATGCAACTCTGCAGTAAGGTATGAGTGGCTGTGATGTCTCTTCCCAGTGTGGTGAGCTGGCTGCTGAACATGTACAGCACGAGCTTCAGAGGTCTTTCACTGAGGAAAAACGAGAAGCTAGAATGTCATATCTAACACCCATGACACATCTGAAAAGTAAGACGTGGGCAGATATGGGCCTAAAATGGGTCCAGATTTCCCAAATACTTCTTTTCAGAGCCTTGAGTTAGCTTATGGGTAGAAGAACAGTTGTTAGCAATTTATTAAAATATTAACCAGGTGAAGAAAGGCAATGAGTGTTTGCTAAGCACAGTGATGTCTTTAAGTCCTGACAGGCATATGCTCTTGTTTACTCTGTTCACTAGTTCAATTACTCCATGCATAGATCAAAACTCCAATAATCAAATGGATGAATCAAAAATGCAATTTCACTGCTAAGAGAAATTACAAGATGTCTTTCAAATAGAATCAGCAAGACATGCTCTGCATCAAAGAGAACTTTAAATGCTATCAGGAAGGTCTAACTCAAACCACATTGATATTGTATTGTGGAAGTTGAGAAGGATAAATGGGGAGGCTTTTGGAAATCATGCAAGCAACTTGAATTGCTGACACTTAATAGAAAAGGCAAGGTACTATCTATTCTGATTTCCTGGAAAAATAAATCTTAAGTGAAAACTGTTGGGCAAAACTCTACAGCAAAAAATTATTAGCCTCCTTGCTGCCAGTTCTGCATGCTTGGTTAGCCTCCTCTGGGTCTTCTTTGGACTGATATTATTCCTGTCCTTCAAATCCTAGGATAATTGAGTTATTTTTATATCTATGTAGTGTACTGTCCTTTTAAAATATCTATTCCAGTTGATTTCCTCAGACAGACAAGACAAAATTCTTGTAAAACCTAGAAAGCCTATCGTAGACAGAGCATCATCTATGAGGGCCCGTACTTGGGCCCCGAGGCAGTTCTAAGACTACCATTATAAACCATGGTGAATTGACAAAGTAACAGTAGGACAAGATATCAGACTTCCTTTTTGTGCAGTATACCTGAGGCTGTCTTTACGAATTGGGAGCAGAGCAGCTGGGTTGCGTCATTGTTCATGGGTGAATCACAGAATAGATTTTTCTTAAGGTGTGTCAGTGTTAGATTAGCTGCTTCTGTTTGTGCATAGGTCATGACAAGTCTCTATTTGAATGATTACTAATCTGCTATGCTTCTCAATTCTATCACTGGAGTGTAACAGGTCTATCCTCTTTTCAGGAGGCGTATGCAATAATTCACTGCATGGTAATAGACTTGTAAATTAAGCCTTGAATTCCAGAGGCATTTCTCTACTTCAGCTCTAAGAACTTGAGTTGTTCTCAGGGTCTTTTGCTTGAAATTCTTTTTGTTTGGTTATTTGTGGCTTGTTTTGGATCATATATTGAGATATATCTGTAAATTAATATAGTAATGATATCGGTATTTCTTCAGGAAACAGGATTACAGCATAAATTTCAAACAGGATAAATGAGCTCTTTCATCCTATTTTGTAATTAAAAGCACTTCTCTCATTTCTTCCCTTTTTTCTCCAGGAAGAGCTTCAATTTCTTCTCTGTGTTCAATTTCTTCTGCATTATCTTTACATGAAATACAAACAAAGCTGAGGGCATGCTAGTCACCTGAAACCGGGACTGGCAAGAGTTGCCTTCCAGAGACTTCTTGTTTAGTTTAGGGAAGTTGATTTTTAAACAAACAAACAAACTCAAACAAAACAAATGCTCACAAAACAAAAACTCCCACAGTTTGTAACGTGCCTGTTTTGACTTTTAGTATTTTCAAACTTATTAGTCAAAATGTGCAAAACGTTACTTCATCCTCGTGTTAGAATTGCAAGGTATTGTTATGATATGTACATAATGAACCAAATTGAGCTGCTTCATGGATCACCACTTATTCTTCACAGGCTCTTTCTGTCCTGGAGAATCTCTTTTGATCTAGCCTTTGCTATGAAAAAAGTTCTTAGATTGTTTCACATTTTTCCTAACTTTATATAGGTTAAGTTTCCTTTCAAAATTATAGCTTGGCTCCGCAAATTCATTGAAAAAGTTAAAATTTCTATATGAAGTTCCAGTTTAAGGCAAGAATGTTGATTTTTCTCAAGGAAAGAAAAGTATCAAGTCTTCTCTTTTTCCTCTGTCCGGAATGGTTTGCTTGTGAGGATACTGTGTCTACATAGCTGAATGATTAAGCAAAAAATCCTTGGTATTATTCAAGCATTCGTTTTCCTGCTCAGGACTTGAGCCAGTTGCTTTACAGCCAGTAGGCAGTGTGCTCTGTGTCACATTACCGCCAAGTTAAAGGTGTCCTGGTACATAAGCAGTTACCATTCTTGCTGACGGCCTGGCCATTCTGGGCTCAGCTGTGAGCCCCAAGGGGAAGCTGGGGTTGAGGTTATTGGGAGAAAGGTGTTCCCCTTTCCTTCCAGTTCCCTAGGCAGGAAGGGCAAATGATGGAATTTGTTGCTCTGCCCTCTGATTTGGCTTCTTGTAGATTTGAATATGGGGTTTGCAAGTAGACCCTGAGGAAAAGGTTGGGAAATGGTTTGTAGTTAGCATTTTTTTTTCTTGCCCTGTTTATTGAACCCTTTGAAGGCCTTGGTATACCTTGGTATAACTTTTCAAGTTATGGCTGAACATGGAAGTAAGACAGGGTTTCCTGAATTCAGCTGTGTGGCCATGAGGGAGCTGAGCTGACAGCTTTGCTAGACCACTGCTGTAGAATGTGGTAGAGGATAGAATATTCTGTGCAGAGAATTAGAACAGAATGTGTTCTGTATCACTGATATAGAATAGAATGAAGCTTCTGTAAGTTCAGCCAGACAAAGGTAGGTGATATTTTGCTCTTCATAAGCTTCTGTGAAAGGAACCCTTGGTACAGCTAAATAGGTAAGGATGGCATGTAACCACAGGGATAACGTGGATTGACTTCCAGCCTCACAGTCAGTTTTGACTTACTTTGGTTTTGGTTGGTTTTTTTTTTAATTGTCTCTGTATATCTCTGAAGTGCAGTATAACATTGTTACGTTGTACAAAGTGGGTCATCAGAGAGGAACCACATGTAATTTATTTGTCAGCACAATCAGCATCAAAACTTTGACCTCTGTAATATGAAGACAGTAAACAATAATGGAAAGGAAACATAGGGAAGCAGTGTGTGTTACTTGAGTAAAGACAGCGTCCCGTAAGATTGTCTGTAAATGGTACCAGAGTAATAATTTTTTTTTGTCTTCTAAGATTGTCTCCATTGTGGGCTCATCTTAGAAATTTATCTGTTTGTTGTTTTTTTTTTTCCTGAACCATTTTCTCTGGACCATCACACATCTCCAGATATTCCCAGTTCACGCCGGTTTCCTGGCCATTTTTGAGTGCACAAGTTGCTATTGCTTTCTGGGTATCTGAGTTCAGTAGTTCAAGCAATTAGCCTGCTTTTTCCCAGGATGAGCATAAGGGACTCACTGGGAGTTCCACTTTACTAAAGTGACAAATGCAAAAGTGGACAAGCTCAGTGGCAATGACATTTGTAACATTTTTATGTCAAACAGTTCTGCAAGATCTTTGAAAGGTCTAAATTGCATAGCCCCTTGTTATTTTGCTCTCAGACAGCTTGTTTGAGGATTCTTTTTTAGGCTGATGGTAGATGATGGTATGTTTTGCTGATTTTCCACAGTATCCCTGAAAGTACTGATAAAAGAAGCTACTGGATTGATTTTTCTATCCGTTAGACTGCTTTTTTTGCTCTGTCTGTACTTACCCATTGAGGAGTTCACTTACAATGATACTGCTGAATCAGAACATAGTTACAGATGCACAGAAAAATTCATACCTGATAGAAGCTTTAAACTGTTCCGTGACCTTCTGTTAGATTTGCTTGGTAGGTGCAGAAAACTTCATAAATACTATTATGTATTATCTTCTGCCTAGAGACTGCATGGAATGTATTGTACATCTTTTTTAGCTCTCCTACAGTTCATTAATTTGCATGAGCAGGGTTAGAGAGAACCTCTGTATAGTGCTAAATGCTGTACAAATCCAGACTGAAGAGATGGCTCTATAATTGTTCCAGCTTTCAGGGGATGGCCATAAAGAAGATTTATAGCATCCTTTGTTGCTTCTGCAGATTGAAGAGTATGCGCCTGGTATACACAGGGAGCTACAGGGTAGCTGGTAGTACAGGGAGCTCAGGTTTCTCAGTCTTCAACCTTGAAGTAAAGCAGGATGCAAAAGATGGGTATGAAAATAGAGACATCTATAGAAAATTTAGGCAATTTGTTAACATAGATGGGTAAGCAAGTTTGAATTCCTTAGGTCCAATATCTGTCAGCACAAAAGATAAGTAGATTACTTTCAGTGATGTACAAATCACATCTCTGGTCCAGCTGTATATTTTGAAAACATCAAAAAGCACAGACTTACCACATGCCAGAGATACTTAGTGGACACAGAGTCAGCACAGTTGGCCCTGTGCCTTGACATTTTCTGGCTGGGGAGAAATGTGAGAGAGAAGTAGACAGTACCTCCATTCTATCTCCCCCTGTGATTATAGTCCCTGGGGTGCTAGCACTATGAAGCTGCTCTCAGGGCTGCTGAGGCTGATGAAAAACTGGTTTAAGGATTGGGAATTTGTTTTCGGCTCCCTGCTGCCTCCATCCTGTTGCTTTTCTCAATAAAGCAAGTGGAGTCAGAACACAGCAACGAACATCAGCTTGTTGGGTTCACATTGGTTGAACTACTTTTCTGTTTCTCAGGATTTAGAAGCAGCCATATGTCAAACATACATTTCCCTTATGATTTGCCTTCCTAATTGCTGCCTTTAGCCTTGTTTCTGCCGCAGCACTTACTAATAGCAAAACAGAAGTGAAGAGTAGCATAAGAATGCTAGTGTTTGCATGCTACTATCACTAAAACTCTGTTTGATTTTTTTCATTTGTAACTAAAATAGTATTTGGAGCAGAAACTCACATATGCTGAGGCAGCACCACCCATAATGTGGGATTTTGATTTCTGAACTGGCACATGTAGGCATCACTGTGCAACAAGCAATGGAGTATAATTATGAAATAAAAACTCTTCAGAAACCATCTCTAAAACCTCAAATCCGCTACATTCACTTAGCTTTCATTTTTCGGGACCTTCTGTGTGTTCCCAAGTTCTGATTAGGAGATATTAGTCTACAAGAAAACAGGAAGTAGGGGAAATGTCAGGAAAGACCTCAAGGTCTTCCCTTGGAGTTTCAGCCTTTATTATTATATAAGACTACTAGTGAATGTCTACCTGGGAGTTTGTTTTGGTCATGCATCAAGCAGAGGTAGTTAGATATGCTAGCTCTCAAGGGAGAAAGCAAAAATGTAGAATATGGACAGGAAAAGAGCATTCTTCCTTTTACAAGGAATGGTTCTTGTCCTCTATATCCTTTAGGGAAGGCAAGCCATGAGAGGAGGTCATATTCAAGGATGTCATCAAAGCATTGCTGGCATTTTCCTTTGTGTCAGCTTGCTGTGATTTAAAGAGCTGGTGATGTCAGAGAGCTGAGATTCCTGACAGAATTGTTGATCTTATTTCACTATGAGAAGTTGCGTGGGTCAGGTTTTCATTACAAGACATTGTCCAGCCTTTCCTACATGAAGGATTTATCATTTGGGCTAATTATGCT